>NC_061860.1:13481431-13488931 GCF_019202785.1 Penaeus chinensis
TCTCTCTCTCTCTTTCTCTCTCTCTCTCTCTCTCTCTCTCTCTCTCTCTCTCTCTCTCTCTCTCTCTCTCTCTCTCTCTCTCTCTTCTCTCTCTCTCTCTCTCTCTCTCTCTCTCTCTCTCTCTCTCTCTCTCTCTCTCTATTCTATTCTGATATAGTCATTTTCAAGTTTATTTTTGAATTAACGTCAGTTCTTACTGCTTTTATCTCTTTCTTTCTCTTCCTTTCTCTCTCTTTATCTCTCTCTCTTTCCCTTTCTCTCTCTCTCATTCACTCTGACGCTCCATACTTTAAGAACGAAACTTTTAGAACACATTTTGGCGTTAGATATAAAAGAAATTGTGTACGACTAATCTTATAGGATATTAATGGAGAGAAAATGATAGACCAGTCACAAAAGTGATTTGCATCTCGCTTCTGCTCACTGTTTTCAGATCTTATCACTATATTTCGGTGATTTACAGACCTCTAAAGATGCCGAAGGAAAAGTGAATTAACACAGAAAATGACAGATATGTTTAAATCAACGCAGGTAGATGGATTTTTGAGCAAGGTTATTCATATGATTATGATGATGGTAGTGATATGACTGCTATAATGATAATGAGGATAATGATCAAAACAATGGTAATAATAACATTCATAATAATGTAAATATGGCTGATGATTTTATTTATGATATTCATAGTAGCAATTGTGATAATACATCAATAAATCTGATAATAACAATAGGTGATAATTGAAATGAAAAATGATATAACCCAAAATAAAAACAATGCAGTGATAGAGACGAATTTTCTTTCATTTTTTTTCATTCAAGAAGCCAGATGGTTCAAGAAAAGAAACGCTATAAGATACAAGTGTGATATTTCATTTTAATTAGATCTAAAAAAAAAAGAAAAGAAAAAGAAAAAAAAAAAAATATGGAAAAAATGATACCACAAAAGACCAGTTTTGATTTTTTTTTTTTTTTATTCGTCAAGACAGGTGGCACAAATGTCAGCTGTGTTGGGGGGCGTGGGTGGGTGGGTGGGGGGGGGGTGAGGGAAGGCACAGTTATTAGGGTCACGAGGTTGGGAGAGGGGGGGTGGGGGGGTGGGGGTTCATAGGGGGGGGGGGGGGGGGGGGCAGGAGGAAGGAAAGGAGAAGGTCAGCGGAAGGCAGCAGGAGGAGGAATGAAGGAAGAAGAAAGAAATAGAAAAAGGAAGGAGAATAATGAATGAGGGAGTGGAGGAAGAGAAGAAGAGAAGGTGGAACAAGGGGGGAGTGGGGGGAGGGAAGGGAAGTGGAGCGAGGGTGGGAGGGGGAGGGGGGTGTCAGGTCAGTAATGAGGGTGGACGAGCCGGAGGAGGAGTGGGGGGAGGGGGAGGGGGGGAGAGGGGGAGAGGGAGCAAGATTTATAGGTTATGGTGAGCATATGTAAGAGAAACGCGGTGAGCCTTCCCTCTTTTCTTCTCTTTTTATTTACTTCACTTCATTCTTTTTAATTTTTTATTTTTATTTTCCCTTCAATTCATTTTTTCCCTTTTTTTTTTTCTTTATTCATCTTCTCTTTTATTTACTTCACCTCATTCTTTTTAATTTTTTTCTTTCCTAATTTCTTCTTCTCTTTCATTTACTTCACCTCATTTTTCCCTTTTCCTTCCTTTTTTCTTTTTTCTTTTATTTACTTCACTTCATTATTTTTCTTTCGTTTTCCCTCTTCTCTATTATTTACTAATTTTTCCTTCGTTGCCTATCCTCTATTTTAGTCTCATTTTATTATTTACCAAAATAATAGATGTATTTATTACCTTCTTTATGGTTTTATTTTCATTATTTTTAAAAGGAGAGGGGAATAAAGATAACGAGAAAAAAATGTTTATTTTTAGGATGAAATTCAATACGGAATTAAGTCCTTTTTTGTTTTTTGTTTTTTATTGTTGTTTTTGGTATCATTAATTGCCTTCTGTTTGTTTATGAATCACTATTTATTCATTATACTCTCTCTCTATCTTGCTCTTTCTCTTGCTCTCTCTCTCTCTCTCTGTCTCTGTCTCTCTTTTTCTCGTTTTCTCTCTCTCTCTCTCTGTCTCTCTCTCTCTCTCTCTCTCTCTCTTCCTCTCTGTCCCTTTCTTTCTCTCTTTATCTATTTACCTATCTCTATCTGTCTACTTATATCCTTATATTTATCTCTATTCACTTATCTATATTTTTTTGTTTGTCTATCTATCTCACCATATCTTTATCTATTTATATCTCCCTCCACCGGTTTATCTGCCCTTCTCTCTCTCCCTTCTTTTCGTTTGGTTGCTTTGGTTGCGCTTATTTTTTTTTTTTTTTTGGCATTTTGACAAAAATAAAAATAAAAATAAAATAATGGTGATGACCAGGGCGACGATGATAACGATGATGATGATGTTGGTGATGATTATGATTATAATTATGGTGATGATGATGGTGATGATGATGATGATGTTGATAACAATGATTATGATGATGATGGTGATGATGGTGATGATGATGATAATAATGATTATGATGATGATGATGATAACAATGATGATAATAAAGAAGATAATAGGGATGGTCATGATAATAAAGATGAAGGTGAAGATGAAGCAAATGATGAAGATGAAGAGGAGGAAGAAGACGCAAGAAAAGATGAACGAGCAGAAGAAAATGAAGAAGAAGAAGGAAAAAAGAAAAATGAAAAAGATAAAGGAAAAGAGGAAAGGGAAACATAAAAAGAATCGCAAAGGGCCAATGAATGTACAAACAGGAATGAAATTTAAGAAGGGAAGAGGAGGGGAAAAATAATCTAATGAACAAACAAATAACTAAATAAGATCATATTATGGGAAGAGAAGAAGAAGTAGAAGAAGGAGAAGAAGAAGAAGAAGAAGAAAAACGCAGCAAGCTATGATTTTCGTTCATTTTTTTTTTGTTCAAAAGAATGATGAGGAAAGAGAACGAAGATCATAATTATAGGGAATCTATCTTAACCCTAACGCGCTGCGGTCTAATCTCTGCCTTCTCTCTCTCTCTCTCTCTCTCTCTCTCTCTCTCTCTCTCTCTCTCTCTCTCTCTCTCTCTCTCTCTCCCTCTCCCTCTCCCTCTCTCTCTCTCTCTCTTCTCTCTCTCTCTCTCTCTCTCTCTCTCTCTCTCTCTCTCTCTTCTCTCTCTCTCTCTCTCTCTCTCTCTCTCTCTCTCTCTCTCTCTCTCTCTCTCTCTCTCTCTCTCTCTCTCTCTCTCTCTCTCTCTCTCTCTCTCTCTCTCTCTCTCTCTCTCTCTCTCTCCCCCTCTCTCTCTCTCTCTCTCTCTCTCTCTCTCTCTCTCTCTCTCTCTCTCACTCTCTCTCTCTCTTTCTCTCTCTCTCTCTCTCTCTCTCGTTCTCTCTCTCTCTCTCTCGTTCTCTCTCTCTCACTCTCTCTCTCTCTCTCTTTCTCTCTCTCTCTCTCTCTCTCTCTCTCTCTCTTTCTCGTTCTCTCTCTCTCTCTCTCTCACTCTCTCTCTCTCTCAATTTCTCTCTCTCTCTCTCTCTCTCTCTCTCTCTCTCTCTCTCTCTCTCTCTCTCTCTCTCTCTCTCTCTCTCTATCTCTCTCGTTCTCTATCTTTCTCTCTGTCGCTCTCTCTCTCTCAGTCTCTCTCTCTCTCTCTTTCAATCTCGTTTTCTCTCTCTCACTCTTTCTCTCTGTCAATCTTTTTTTTTTTCTTTCTCTCTATCTTTCTCGTTCTCTTTCTCTCTCTCTCTCATATTCTCTATCGCAATCGTGCTCTCCTCTCTCTCTCTCTCTCTCTCTCTCTCTCTCTCTCTCTCTCTCTCTCTCTCTCTCTCTCCTCTCTCTCCTCTCTCTCCTCTCTCTCCTCTCTCTCTTCTCTCTCCTCTCTCACCTTCTCAATCCTTCTCTCTCTCCTTCTTCCCCCCCCCCCCTCTTTCTCTCTCTGTCTTCCGCCCTCATTATCTCATGTACATGTACAATTACATGTACACACATACATAACCTACAAAGTCACTAACAGACACATAAAATTCCCAAGTCATGCATATACACAAACTACACCTTTACGCACATAAAAAAGAACGCACATCATTATCACTACCATTACCCGAAAGCAAATTTTCCTTTGACAAACGCCGCGTTTGGTCTCGCTGAAGATCACCCTTTCCTGCAGTGCTACCAACTCCCGCCACGTGACACTGATGGTAACGCTGAGTGACGCTGATTGAGAGGGCAGAGGAACAGCTTTTTGATAGAGTTACGCACAGCAGGTGGTTATGCGAGTTTATTACAGGCAATTTTGTCCAGTGGGTTTACGTATGGATATTTGTCTAGGAACAGGTTAAGTGTATGTTACAAGAGGTGAATTGTGGTCATTTATTTTTCTCTCTGTCTACATACATGTCTGTCTATCTGTATCTTGTTATATACCTACCTATATATTTCTTTTAACTTATATATATGTTTGTGAAAAAATAACAAATGAAGTGACTAATTAAGTGATTACTTATTTCCTTTGTTTGTTAATTTTTGGACCTTATCCTCGCCCTTTTATTTTTTGTTTTGTTTTATGTTATATGCATTATATCAATACAATCATAATTTACACAATAAAGCTCTGATAAAACAAACAAATCGAATGGGGAAGAGGATATAATTATATACCCGGACACCAAGAAGGAAATCATCGATAAACTTAAATTCTCCCCCGCCCCCGCCCCCTCCCCCCCCCCGCCCCACCCCCCCTTCATTTCTATGCAAGATGGCGTGTTTAGACGCAGCTGTCGGCGGAAGGGGTAGGGTGGGGGTTAGGGAGGGGGGCGTGAGCAGGTCGGTCGCGCGGCCAATTTGCGAAAGCTGGAAGGAGGCGGAGCTTCAAGGGAAGACGTACACGCACACCTTTTCTGTCGGTCCCTCTTAAGTCTGTCTACCAATCTCTTTCTCTCTTTTTATCTTCTCCCTTCTTCTCTTTCTCCCTCCACCTATCTCTCTGTCTCTTCCTCCCCTCCCCTCTCTCTCTTCCTCTCCCTCTCCCTCTCCCCCCTCTCTCTCTTCCTCTCTCTCTCCCTCTCCTCCCCTCTCTCTCTTCCTCTCCCTCTCCATCTCCCCCCTCTCTCTCTCTTCCTCTCCCTCTCCCTCTCCATCTCTCCCTCTTCCCCTCTCTCTCGTTTCCTCTCCCTCTCCCTCTCCACCTCCCCCCTCTCTCTCTTCCTCTCCCTCTCCCTTTCTCTCTCTCCATCTCCCTCTCCCCCCTCTCTCTCTTCCTCTCCCTCTCCCCCCTCTCTCTCTTCCTCTCCCTCTCCCTCTCCTCCCCTCTCTCTCTTCCTCTCCCTCTCCATCTCCCCCCCTCTCTCTCTTCCTCTCCCTCCCTCTCTCTCTTCCTCTCCTCTCCCCCTCCTCTCTCTTCCTCTCCCTCTCCCTCTCCCCCTCCCTCTCTCTTCCTCTCCCTCTCCCTCTCCCCCTCTCTCTTCCCTCATTCCTATTAGTCCCTCCTTGTTTAACAGGTGGTAAATCGTGGTTACATTTTAAGATTTCCCGCGTGATAGGAACATTGCTTGAGAACACGGCAGTATGGGGAGGAAGGTTTCGTAAGTTTATGCTTTATATTTTGTGTTTATTATAGCAATAACTACATCATATTATAAATCAGGAAATCTGTGTGTTTTTCTGTATCTGTATATCTATACACACAATGTACATACACACATACACATGTATACACACACACGCACATATACACACACACATATGCACATACACACATACGCACACACACACATACGCACACACACACACACACGCACAAGAACCGAGCACTGCATGGAGTTTGCCACAGAAATATGCCTATCAAGAAAAGGCTCATTTTGGAAATCTGTTTATGCGTGTGTTTCTGTGCATGTGCGTACGTGCGTGTGTATGCACTCACTACTCCGGGGCAAAAGCAACTTTTGCTGTTCTTCGCTCTTTGGCTAAAGTATTTAGTATTACAGTATCATGTTATATTTATCTTATATAATACCATAACGCAACCGCTCGCCTAAAGCTGCACCCTCAAGTAACTGTTACCATAAGGGTAATGACATATAAAATGGCTTATAAAACCAACAAGAAGAATAAGATGAACATTACGTCATACCCGGAGTCTTTTAAAACTACTTTGGAGCTATTATAGTTAGATTATCCGAGATAGTTAACGATCCTTGTCTTGCAAGAACTCTTCCGTGCTTCCAGAGGGTAGTTGTGGTTTACTTAATGAACGCAAAAATACCATTGGCGTGATGAAATTACGTGCGCTTGAGAAAATGCTTGCGTGGCGTTCAAACACACACTGCACGTCACTGGCTTCAGATTTATGTTTGCTTTTAAAAAAATTGTAAAAGATACGTTATTCTGTGGTCAAAATCGCGAAACATTTGCGAACGTCATGGGAAGATTTACATTCAACCTGAGGTATTTTTTCGACCGAATTTGGAATTTAGCGTCTATTGTTTCTTTTACCAAAGTATAACGTATCTTGAGGGGTGTAGATATAGATGCCTTCACTTTTGTGTGTGTCTTGTGATGTGTCACTAAACGTCTTTATGGGTGTGCGTGTGCGAGTTTACTTGTGTGTATGTGTATGTATGTATGTGTGTGTGTGTGTGTGTGTGTGTGTGTGTGTGTGTGTGTGTGACACATGTTCCGCAACATTCCCAAGAGGTACTCATTTACGAGCAGCTGAATGCCCTACGTGTGTGTTCCTTGTTGACCTACGCACCACATTTTTTTTTCTCTTTATATTCAGACAACCATAGGTTACATAGATGAATATTCTAGGACGCAAACATCTTTTTTAAAGAGGGCTGATTGCCATCCCTACTCGCGTGTAATTTCGACTGCAACGAAAGATATATTAATGTATCAATGTGATTCTGATTCGATAAGTATTATGGTGACTTGGGGAGACTATGATTAACTTGTTTATAGAAGTTTTGGAAGTAGTTAGAATACAGTTTAGATTGAAGCTCTATTTTCTCTCTTTCCCATTCTCTAACCCCTCTCTCTCTGATTCCCTCTTTCCCTCTCCCTCTCCTTTTCCCTTTCCTCTTCCCCCCTCTCTCTCCCCCTTCCTCTCTCTTCTCTCAATCACAAAGACTTTTTTACCGAAAGAAAAAAAATATTACACTGTAAAAACAACAACATATTTCTGATGGAAAGAGTCACTCAACATGTGGCACAGTGTTACGTCCAGAAGCTTAAACTTTATTGTCCCTTTAATGACAGTAATAAACAGTGGCTTCAGTGTGTTTATCGGTCGTGGCTAACGTCTAGTTCACTATAAGGGTGTTGAGTACATGATTTTTCCCTTCTCTCTTTGCAGTGTCGGTATTTCTGTTATCATGATTTTTATCATTGTTTCTGTTGATATTAATAATCATTATTGTTGTTATTGCTTTTCTTTCTGTCATTACTACTATACTATTGTGATTGTGATGATTATCTTTATCATTATTATTACTATCATCAGATTTCATCGTCAT
>NC_061860.1:13521431-13531431 GCF_019202785.1 Penaeus chinensis
ATATATATATATATATATATATATATATATATATATATATACATACACACACACATGTGTGTGTGTGTGTGTGTGTGTGTGTGTGTGTGTGTGTATGTATATGTATATTTGTATGAACCTATTTTTGTATATACCCAGTTATTTATGTATGGACATATGTATACATATGACTTTATAAATGTGAGAAAACAAACAAAAGTAGCAATAACGTAATAATGATTATAACGGTGATTTTGATAATGATAAGTGTAGGGATTAATCAATTACAGCGTGAATTTTCTCAGTATTCGATTATAATTGCCAAACGATTTCTCCCAGAGTCAGATTTGAAAAGTGAGGGCCGTCTCAGTATGCCAGTCTAACGCAATTTAATATGACTTTTTTTTACCCTACAAGGTAGTGCAAGATATTTCTTGTGCGAATAATTGTTATGAAGTAATAGCTATTTTTTTATTTCTAAAAAATTATCAGGTGTATATGTGCTCACCGATATCATCTCTCTCTCCCGGGTGTTGGGTGGTTGGGGGGGGGGGGGGGGCGACGGAAACCGCTTAGCACTCATAACACACAACACAGGAACACACACACACACACACACACCCACCACACACATAGAGAGAGAGGAGAGAAGAGAGAGAGAGAAGAGAGAGAGAGAGAGAGAGAGAAAAGAGTGAGAGGGAGAGGAGAGAGAGAAGAGAGGAGAGAGAAAGAGAGAGAGAGAGAGAAAGGAGGGAGAAGAGAGAGAGAGGAGAGAGAGGAGAGAGAGAGAAGAGGAGAGAGAGAAGAGAGAGAGAAGAGAGAGAGAGAGGAGAGAGAAGAGAGAGAGAGCTCCCAACAGTCTATCACCCCCCCCCCCCCCCTCATCTCGATCCACTATCTCCTCCGTAATCTCAAAACTGACATCCCCTCAATCTACGCGTCAAAGCATCATTAGACCCTCATCACTCTCTCTCTCCATCATTCCAATCATACCTCTTCACTCCTCTCTCCCTCAGTCATCTCCCCCCTCACTCTCGCCTCTCCTCCGATCTCTCTCTCTCTCTCTTCTCCTTTCCGCCTCTCTCTTTTTCGCCATCTCTCTAATAAGCTCCCACTACAACTCCTTTCTCTCCCCCCCCCCCCTCGCTCCCCCCCTTCTCTCTACATTGAATTGACAACTCTCTATCATCCTCTCCCCATCTCTCTCTCTCTCTCTCTCACTCCCCTCCCGTCTTTTTCCCCCCCCCCCCCTCCCCCCTCTTTTCCCCTTCTCTCTCCCCACAATCCTTTTTTTTCCCATTCCATCTAAATCCCCCCCTTACTCTGTCTTCTGTCGGTCTGCTGTCTGTCTCTCTCATCGTTTCCCATTGATCTCCACTCCGCTCGTCCGTCCTTCTCTATCTACCTCTTCTCTCATCCCAAGGGGCTGAATTCTCCTCTCACTCTCCAATCTCCCTCTCTTCCAAGATCTCTCCTCCTTCTCACTCTCCTCAAGTATCCTCCAGCTTCTTCACTCTCTCTAACCTCTCTCTCCTCTCTTCTCTCTCTCCTCACTACTCTCCCCTTCTCATCTATCCACCCCGCCCCCCCCGGCACCCTCTCTCTCGTCTCTCTCCCTCTCGGTCTCGTCAACTCTCTTCGACTCCCCATCTCCTCTCTCCCTACTCCTCTATATCCCTCCCCTCATCTTCTGTCAGTCTGCTGTCTCTCTTTCCCCTTCTCTCTATCCCCCTCTCTCTCTCTCTCTCGTCTCTTCTCAAAATTCATCACTCCATAGATTCTCACCCGAGCATCCTCCCCTCTCTTCTCATCACCCCAACTCCACATCTCCCTCCTCCGTCTATCTCGCTCTCTACCTCTTTCCCCTTTTTCCTCTATCCCCCCCACCCCCCCCCCCCCCCCCCCTCTCTCTCACCTCTCTTCATCATCTCTCTCCCGATCTCCGTCCTCTCTCTCCTCTCTCTCTAACGTCGCTCCCTCTCGTCCAGCTCTCTCACTCTCCCTATCGCATACCCCCTACATCCTCTCGTCGCCTCCTAACTCAATCTCTCACTTCAACAACAACCACGCTCCATCTCCATCCTCTCACGGCACAATCAGACCTCTCTCTCTTCATCGTCACCACTCTCTCCTCTCATCCTCTCTCTACCTCTCGCCTCTGTCTCCACCCTTTCTCTCATCCCATCCATCTCACCCCCCCCCTCTCTGTCTGTCCTGTCTGTCTGTCCTCTTTTCTTTCCCCTCTCTTTATCCCCCCCTCTCTCTCTGGTCTTCACTCTCTCTCATCTCTCTCTTTCCTTCCCTTCCCCTTTTTCTCTATCCTATCCTCCCCCCCCCATCTCTATCCTCTTTCTCTCTCCTCACTCTCCTCTCCGCCCATCTTTCCTCATATCTCTTCTTCCTCTCCTCTTCCCCTTCTCTCTAATCCCCACACGCCCCACGACCCCCCTCTCTCTCTCTTTCTCTCTACTCCTCTCTCCCCTCTATCTCTCTCTCCTTCATCCCTCTCTCCTTCTCCCCCCTTCTCCTCTATCCCCTATCCCCCACCCCTCTCTGTCCTGTCTGTCGTCCTGTCTCTCCTCTTATCCCTTCTCTCTACCCCCCATCTCTAATCACCCCCCTCTCCTCTGCTCCTTCGCCCACATCTATCATCTCCCCCCCCCCCCCCCCCTCGCCCCCTCGTCTCTCTCTCTCATCTCTACTCCTCGTCTCATCAATCCTTTTCTCTACCCCTCTCTCTCTCTCTCTTCTCTCACAATCTCCTCCTCTCTCTACGCCTCTCCTCTCTCTCAGCATCCTCCGATTCGATCCTCATCTCCTAACTCCTCCCTCCCTCTCTCGATCATCCAATCCCTCGTGTTACTCTCCTCTGCATCGTCCATCACCTATACTCCTCGCCTAACTCTTCTACTCCCTCATCGTAATCCTCATACCCTCTCAACTCTCCCTCCGTCACTCTCTCCTCTCATCTCCTCACTCTCTCATCAATCACTCATCCCTTCTTCAATACTCTCTCTCTCCATCTCTCCCCTCGCCCCCCCATCGCCTCTCCCTCACTCTCTCTCATCGTCAACCCCACGTCTACAATCGCCATTCAATCCTCCTGATCCTCTCTCGATATCTCCCTCAACATCTCTCCTCCTCGTATCTCTAATCTCTCATCGACAACTCTCTCTTCATCTCACTCACTCCACTCTCGCTCCCATCTACGCTCCTCGGCTCGTCCTCTCTCGCTCCCTATCCTACCGATCATATAACTCCCCCACATCCACCTCCTCTTCTCGTCTACGTCATCCTAAGCATCACTCTCGTCTCTTTCTAACTCGTCCTCACCACCAAAAATCTCTCCGGCAGTCTTCCCGATTCACTCATATCAATCCCCATCCTCATCTCCTCTCTCCTCCTCATCCTATCTCTCTCTCCTCTCAAATCCTATCACTCTCTCTCTCGTCTCCCTCTCGTCACGTTCTCCTATCTCTCTCTCTTTTTCGCCTTCTTTCTATCTCCCACTCTCTTTCTCCCGACCCCCTTCTCTCCTCTCTCTCCTTCCTCTTGTTCGCCTCATTCTCGTCCTCCATCTTTTCTCTCCCCCCCTTTCCTCTATCCCTCTCTCACTCTTTCTTTTCTCTCTTTTTTTTTCCCTTCCCTCTCTCTGTACTGCATGTCTCTCTCCCCTACTGTCCCCTTTTTCTCTAAATCATCCCCCCCCCCTATCCCCCATCCCCCCAGCCTCCCCCCCTTCCCTCTCCTCATCTCTCGTCTTTATATGATCTATCTATCTATTCTCTTCTTCTTTCTCTCTCTCGACTCCCTCTCTGCTCTCCCTCTGTCATCTCCCCTCATCTGGGCTGTCTCTGGGCCTCTTCTCTCTCTCTGCCCCCACCACCGCCTCTCTCTCTCCCTACTCCTCGTCCTCTTTATCTATCTATTCTATCTTTATCTATCTACTCTCTTTCTATCTCTCTTTCCTTTCTCTCTCTCCTCCTCGTGTGCCCCCCCATCTCTCTCTCTTCTCCACATCTCTCTTTTCCTCTATCTTCTCTCTTTTACTATCGAAATTCTATCTATCTATCTATCTCTGCTTTCTCCTCTTGGCCCTATCATCTGCCTCTCACTCTCTCTGTGTTCTCTCCGGCCCCTCTGGCTCTCTGTGCTCTCTGACTCTGATCCCTCCTCTGCCCCCCTGTCTCTCCTGCCCCACCTCTGACCTGCTCAGTCTCTGGGATCCTCCTCTCCGTCCCCTCCTGCTGCTCTAATCTCTGCCTGACTGCTCTGCCCCCCCGCCGCCCTCTCCTCTGGCTCTTATCCTGTCACGTTTACTCTCATCCCTCGTGGCTCTTCTCTGCTGACGTCTGGAGGCCCTCATGGGCCCCCTCTCTGAGTCTCCTGCTCTACTCTGCGTCTGCTCTGCCCACCCCCCCCACCCACACCCCCCCTCTCTCGCTCTCTCGCTACTCTTCTCTCTCCTTCTTTATTCTATCTACTATCTATCTATCTATCTCTCTTTCTCTTTTCTCTGCCCCCTCTCTCCCTCTCTCTCTCTCTTCTCTCTCTCTTCCCTCTATCTGCTATCTACCTATCTCTCTTTCTCTCTCTCTCGCCCCCCCCCCCCACCTCTCTCTTCTCTCTCTCTGCCCCCCCCCCCCCCTCTCTCTCTCCACCCTACTGTCGTCTTGCCCTCATTTATTAAACAAGTAAATACACACAAACATTTTTAAACATTCTAGTGCATAAGCGTTGACCCATTAAACTTGACATTGTTTTAGGCCAGCTTTCTTGTTATTGCTAGTCTGTCTGTTGTTAAAAACGAAGAGTTATAGATTCCGTGAACTGAAGGCTTTCTCAAGGTCAGGGGTCAAAGATGCTGTGTCTAATCACTTCTATTTGGTTATTATTCTCAAAGTGCTCGGCGTAGCTCTTTTCTTCTCTTTTTCCTCCTCCTCCTTCTTCTTCTTCTTCTTCTAGTCCTTTTCTTTATTCTTCCATTCTTTATTCTTCTTCATCTTCGTTTTCTTCTTCTTTCTCTTTCTTATCCTCTTCTTCCTTCTTCTTCTTTCTTTTCTTCTTCTTCTTGATCGTCGTCTTCTTACTCTTCTTTTTTCCCTTATTTATCCTCCTCTTCATCCTTCTTCTTTCTTTTTTTCTTCTTCTTCTTCTTCTTCTTCTAGTCTGTTTCCTTCTTTTTTCTCCTTCTCATCCTCCTCTTCTTCCTTCTTCTTCTTTCTTTTCTTCTTCTTCTTCTTTAACTTTTTTTCTCCTTCTCATCCACCTCTTCCACCTTCTTCTCCTTTCTTTTCTTCTTCTTCTTCATCTTCTATTTTTTCCTTCTCGTCCTCCTCTTCTTCCTTTATCTTTCTTTTCTTCTTTTTTTTCTTCTTCTTCATCTTGGTTTTCTTCTTTATCATGTCCATTTTGTTTTTGTTTTTATGGTTCTTTTAGTTTCTCTTCTTCTTCGTTATCATTTCACCTTTTCTTCCTTTTCTAATTGCCTATTCCTCTGTTTCTTATCATTTATATTCTTTACCCCTTTATTTTTCGCTCCTTTCTTACTTTCTCTTCGTATTTATTTTCTTATTTTCTTCCTCAGCGTCTTAATTTCTTTCCTTCTTTCCTTCTCTACTTTTTTGTCGTCCTCTCATTATCTTTCTCTTTTCCTCTTCTCTTCTCTTCCCGTTCTGGTTCTTGTTCTTGTTATTACTATTCTTACTTTTCTTTATTTTCTTCCTCTCCTTCCTCCTATTTTTTTCTTTTAAATCTTCATTTACTTTTTTTGTGCTTGTGTGTTTGTATATGTTCACGTGTGTACGTACGTATGTGCACACTGACTATCCTTCAGAATGCTATACTTGTTTGAATGTACGTTTATGTATGTACATGAGTGTGCGTGGTTGCAGCTGTGTGTCTTCGTGTGTGCGTGTGCTTGCCTGTTAGCATACTTGTGTGTGTGTGTATGTTTACATGTTTACGTACGTATGTGCACACTGACTATCCTTCAGAATGCTATACTTGTTTGAGTGTACGTTTATGTATGTACATGAGTGTGCGTGGTTGCAGCTGTGTGTCTTCGTGTGTGCGTGTGCTTGCCTGTTAGCATACTTGTGTGTGTGTGTTCGCGGTGTTTCCGAGTTAATTCTGTTAGGAAGGGGTTTACAGCACCGTCATCCGCCATATGGAATTTCCTCGGGAAACTGAAGACCTAAAAAAAGGGACCAGAAAAAAAAAAAGAAAAAAACAAAGAAAAAGAATGTAAAAATATCTTCGTTTTTTGGGTCTATAAAAAGTGGTAATGTTGTTCTTCCATCTCCTCTGCACCTCTCTTTCTTAACTCGTTCTTGACTTATTCTTTCTCTCTTTTTATTATGTTTTTCCTTCTATCAGTTTCATTAGTTTGGGAAGAGTTTGTTTTCATGTTATTTAGTTTTTTCCCGATATTCACTGAATTACTATATATATATATATATATATATATATATATATATATATATATATATATATATATGTGTGTGTGTGTGTGTGTGTGTCTATACATATATATCTATATATATGCATGTTTATACATACATACATACATACACACACACACACACACACACACACACACACACACACACACATATATATATATATATATATATATATATATATATATATATTTCTACACACACATATGTATATGCACACACATATAGATAGATGTACATATATACATATTTATATATATATGCATATATGTATATATATATACATATATATATATATATATATATATATATATATATATATATATATATGCATATATGTATATATATACATATTTATGTATATGTGCATATATGTATGTATATACATATTTATATACATAAAATACGAAAACAAAAAGTGTATCCGTCCCACGAATTTATGGATTTAATTCATGAATTTGAACTGTGACACAGCGTTTTCTTGAATTGCTTCAAAGAAAATATTTCTTGCGTTAATCAGTTATTAAAACTATATTGTAGAACATTTTTTGAGATTAATACGCTTACAAAAATATTTTATGAAGAAACAGACAAATTACAGGAATGCTAGAAAAAGAAACATTGTTCAGCCTCAAAAGTATTTTGAAAAAAAAAAAAAAAAAAATGGACATAGGCTTTAATTATAGTATGTAGAATTCAAGTGAATGTCGTGACTAGTGTGTAAAAGATTTAGTAATTTAGTTGTAGGACTATAACACGTTATGTTACTTGAATGGAATCTGACTACACCGAATTAAGGATCCTTATATAAAAAACCTAAGGTTTCATTAGTATAATGTGAGTATCAAGCACACACATCTGTCAAAATGGGGCGGTGCTAAGGCAGGCCGCCGAGACGAGATGCCAGACAGTAAATTTCCTTCTGCTCCACATGCAACCACCTTATTTATAGCTTCCTTGATACATCCATCAGAGAGAGCAAGCTAGCAAGGCCGCACCCTAGTCAGGTCCATATGCTGCCACTCTCCGAAGGGAAATTCCCTACAACTCACGTCGGTTGTTATGGATCTGGGTCACACGCCCGCACCTCGCTCGACGGTCATTTTTCACTTGTTTCACCAGCTGCCACCTCTCCTGGCTAGCAATAATGGCAGAGTCATTAAAACGCGTACTACCCTTTCTAAAAATTGCCTTCGTCTGTCACGTTGCCAGCCAGACACCTGGTTCTTTTAAAGGTGGCGGCTCTGTTGGGTCAAAGCACAGCGGAGTGTTGGAAATTGTGTTATTATTAGGTGTGATGTTGGTGATAAAGTAATGGTGATGAGGGCTTACGTCTTGATGTGTATTGTGTTCATTGTAAGCAATTTCATATCAAAACATGAAAATACATGCCTTCATACTCTAACGTATGTGTTACATTGTGTTACAATCATTACTATTATTATCATTTTCATTAGTGTTATTATTATTTTCATTATTATTACCATGATTATCATTATCATTAGTGTTATTATTATTTTCATTATTATTACTATTATTATCATTATCATAATTTTTGTTATCGTTATTGTTGTCATAATCATTATTATTATTTTCATCATTATCATTATCATTATCATTACCTTTATTACTACTATGATAATAATAATAATAATAATGGTAATACCAATTTTGATAATAATAAATAAATAACTAATACTAACAATAATCATAACAATAATAATAATGATAATAATAATAGTAATAATAGTAATGATAATAATGATAATAATGATAATAACAATAACAAAAACAACGATAATCATCATTATTACTACTACTAATATCATTATCAGTTATATTCTTATCTCAATTTTCTGCATTATTACTATTATTATTATCAATATCATTATTATTGATGTCAGCTTCATTACTATCATTATCCTTTTCAGTATTATCATTAGTACTTCTCTTATTATCATTATTATCATCATTATCATAATTGTTATCTTTATTGCCATTAGTGTTATAATTATAACATGGTTGATGTCATTAGAACTTTTAGCATAATTATTATTTTTTATGAACATTGTTATCATTACTGTTACAAATATTATCATTATGAGTACAATTATTATCATTACTATCATTATTAGAATACCTTTATTACTATAATTATACTTTTTATCCTTATCATTGACGTTGTTATCGTTAACATTCTTATCATTTTTTATTACATTATTATCATTATCATTATTAATATCATTGTTATCGTTATTATCATTATCATAATTACTATTATTCTTATTAACATTTTCTCTTTTTTTATCATTGTAACTTCCTCTTTTTTTCTTTTATGTACTTTATGTACGTTCCATTCCACCCCCCCCCCCTCTCTCTCTCTCTCTCTCTCTCTCTCTCTCTCTCTCTCTCTCTCTCTCTCTCTCTCTCTCTCTCTCTCTCTCTCTCGCTCTCTCTCTCTCTCGCCCCCCCCCTCCCTCCCTCTCTCTCTCTCTCTCTCTCTCTCTCGCCCCCCCCTCCTTCCCTTTCTCTCTCTCTCTCTCTCTCTCTCTCTCTCTCTCTCGCCCCCCCTCCTTCCCTTTCTCTCTCTCTCTCTCTCTCTCTCTCTCTTTTAACGACTGTACTAAAACCACACACGCTGACACTACCAGAAATTTCCAACACCGGATATAGAAAAGGTTAAACAAGGAAAAATAATGACGCTTTCACGTCACCACAAATGACGGAAAAATCAGTTCAGTTTTAGGCAAATAGCTATGTTTATTATGCTGTTGTTGAAGGGTAAAATCTCCATTGGCAATTATGACATCGTGGCATTTTGGTGAGGTGTGGAATATGGAGTGTATATCTCAGCTGCTAAATTAGTTTCTGTGTGTGTGTCACCGTCTATATGACTGTACATCTCTCTCTCTCTCTCTCTCTCTCTCTCTCTCTCTCTCTCTCTCTCTCTCTCTCTCTCTCTCTCTCTCTCTCTCTCTCTCCCCCCCCCCCCCTCTCTCTCTCTCTCTCTCTCTCTCTCTCTCTCTCTCTCTCTCTCTCTATATATATATATATATATATATATATATTTGCATAATATATGTATACATACATACATATATATGTGTGTGTGTGTGTGCACTTCATCACCGTAAGTACATTTAATTTACATACTTGTCGGTACTATATGATAAGATAGATGGAGGTTCTTAACATTTCACCAGAGGCAAATATTCAAATGGACCAGCCATGCGTCGAGTGACAGTGTGTGCCAGCGCCTTACGAGCTACGGTACAAACAATAGGTAGGTGAGGTCAAAGGTCTGGGAAAGGGAAGCGAAGAGGAAAAGAAGGGAAGAAAACAGAGAGAGGAGAAAAGAAAATCATGGGGAAGAGCGGGGAGGGGGGGTGGTGTTACTCGCGTTCAAAAGACATTATAGTGCAAAATATACGAAAGATTTTTGTTTTTTGCTTGTTTATTTTGGACCAATCGAGGCGAATTAAGTAATCAGTTAGAATTATAAAAGGTTATAATTTATTTGTATATCAATTAAAATGTTACTATCACGTTAGAAGACATTA
>NC_061860.1:13541431-13543931 GCF_019202785.1 Penaeus chinensis
AAGCTACACGCAAATATTTCATCAAGACTTCTGTGCTACAAATTCTTGATATCTTGGCCAATTGCAATGCAGACTTTGAATAACCTGTGCTACGAATATTTTTACACGTTACCCATTAACAAATCTTCGTTTTCTACGATTAATATCGAGTATACGATTTAAGCGTATACTCTTATAATTTTATTTTCGGCGTACCTTCAACATTTTTCAAAATAGAGTCTCAAGTAACACAAGTCACTGAAAGATAGATAGATAGTCAGAAAGAGAAATAAAACGTGCACCCACACCCACCCACCCACCCACCCACACACACACACACACACACACACACACACACACACACACACACACACACACACACACACACACACACACACACACACACACACACACATACACATACATATATATACACACACGTATATAAAATAATTTATATGTGTGTGTTTATGTGTGTGTATGTGTGTGTGTGTGTGTGGTAACGCTACAGCCAGATGAAGAGGTATGTAGTGCAGGTGTTCTTTTCCGAGGTGGACGAGCTTGAGGACGAACGATTCCCAGAACAGGTCGATGGCAGTCGATAGGAAGCGGAATGAACTCGAGAGGCGTCTGTGGATTCGCTGGAAGAAAAGATGAGTAAATGTACTTTTCTAGGACAGACGGATAAACGCCAGCGGTGATTGCTGGCGACAAGGTGAGGGTCTCATCTGAGACCTCGCTCCGTGGAAATTCGACTCAGTGGTTTGTCTACGGCATGACTAGTTGTCCTGGAGGTGAACATAACCTGTAAACTGCCTGTATCGTCTCACATCAAAAGATTACGATGGTCATCATTGTTTTGCCTCCCATCCCGGACATTCGTGCGATAAACTGATTTCTTTTAGGTTCTTTTTTTTTTAAGGATACATTTAAGGATAAGTTTAAGAATAATTTCAAGATAGCATTAAGGGTATTGCTGCAGTCACCTTTCTAGGATAGGTGTATTTATTTTCTTTGGTTGTAACTGTCATCTTTTTTTAATTCATTATTTCGTGTGACTATGATTCTCACTGAATGACACATTGAAACCCACATCTTTTGCAGTATTTTTGGAAGTCTTAAAAAAAGTAGAAGGCAGAATGAGCTTCGAACTCTTGTACTTATTTTATACTACACTTATATATATATATATATATATATATATATTTATTGATTGATTGATTGATTGATTGATGTTTAGTAATGGTGGTCCCAGTGGGTGATGACTATGGGGAGAACCATGGGTCAGACTAGAGAACGACCCTATTTAATCACAACGCTCGCTGTTGTCGTGGGGGGAACTTAGGAAACGGAGATTGAAGCCCAGTGTAGGGGACCACTCCTGCCTTGGCCCTCAGCCCTTGCCTCAGCTAAGGACTGAGTCTAAGTCTTTTCGTCTCCTTTCCTTTTCCTTCTCTTCTCTACCCCCTTCAGTCCCCTTATCCTATTCGCTAACTAAGCTTTACCCTCTTCGTCACAACACTTTATCATAATGCTATACTTGGGGATTTCGCCCCCAAATATATCTTCAAATGAAAGATGATTATAACAAATCCCTGGTATAAAAACCCACATTGTAAAACTAGATTTAATTGAAAAAAGAGAGACTTTAATTGAAAAAAGAGAGACTACAGTTTCGGAATCCCTTTTCACTAAACCTTATACATCTCACAGTCTTCATGGCATCACCCACACGTCTTCTACGGTCTCGCGGATACATGCGTTCCGATCCCTAACTCAGATGGTGTCAGCGTATCCCTATGGAGGTTAACATGCTAAACACTACCCATGTAATTAAAGGTCATGAGATGACTTTGAGAGGCAAGGTATCATTACATTACTAACTGCATCACTGGGAAAGGATCACGAAGCGTCGCGGGGAATCATAAAGCATATTAACAATAGGTTATTGGTGCGTAAAATAGAATATATAAGTAAATAGAATGGTGTTCGTGAAACTTCATAATTAATATTGACCATAACTGATAATTAGCAATACATTAAAAGAAATCATGATACAGGTATATGTGTAGACGCGAGTACGTTACTCAATCAGGAAGGTCAATTGTCAATTGATATGATCATTTCACTCCTGAATAAAATTTCAAAAGTCTACGAATATTGGCAATACACTCGTCTCTTAATGAGTCCAGGTGAACTCTTCTACGGAAGATAAATAACTTACAATATCACTGGGAAAGGTTCACCTGGGTTTCAACGAATATGAAGCAGCCGTTGACTATTGGTAAATTGTTTATCTCAAACTGAGAGAGTGCGCATGTAGTGTGTGGTTTCATTTTACCATGACCAGATCTAGGACTCATACAATCCGGCGATATAATTTCATCTCCTAGTCACTTCTTAAATCATAAGAGCATTAATCACAGATATTAATGAAGGGACTAAGTGTGCGAATAAATACCAAGACTAATATGGTATCGAACATGATGATTATCAGCAATATATTATTGATACCATTACT
>NC_061860.1:13553931-13563931 GCF_019202785.1 Penaeus chinensis
CCGGTTCTTTCTATTGATCGCAGTTACATCAATAGCACAGAAGTAACAGTCAGTGACATGGTTTGTTGGCTCCCTCCAAACCATGGGAATTCCGAACTTCAGACAACTCTCTTGCCCTTGGTCCACTGACGCAGATTCTCGGTGCATGCCTTGCATACCATGTGTGGCGTCCAGGCTTTATCCTGGTCACCAAGTTTAATACCAAAACAAGCATTGTAAGCACTTGTAACTGGATTCCTGTTAGGAACAAACAATGGTGTATTCACCGCAGATGTAGCAGAATACGTTCGGCTTATTTTTGCAAGATCTGGTCGAAGCCATTTCATTCATCTGTAAAACAAAAATACAAGTTGGTGCATGCAAACTTTTCTGAGTTCGTTTACTTCAAGAAATAAAAAGGAATATATAAACTTCATAAGAGAGAGAGAGAGAGAGAGAGAGAGAGAGAGAGAGAGAGAGAGAGAGAGAGAGAGAGAGAGAGAGAGAGAGAGAGAGAGAGGATTAACTAAGTTAGATATTTACTTAATCCCAGGATAATCCATAAACTCCAGGCCTATATTAGAGGCCGGCCTGTGAGGATTTCAAAGCCGGCTCATCCCCACCACCTTCCGACTGTTAGTGTAGTTCATTAATTTCTTACAGGTAAGGAATCACACCACATGTGGGGTGGGGCCGTCCCCAGGTTGAGAACCCTGATAGAAAGATAAAACACCTGTACATATATACAAAAACGTAAAAAAAAAAAAAAAAAAAAAAGGAAAAAAAAAAAAAAAAATGATAATAATAATAATAATAATAAATAACATGGGGGAATAGTTTAAAAAGTTGACGTGTTGAGCAAAACCAATGTGATTTTGGATTCAACCCTCTAAGATTGTCCTAAATCAGCTAAAACATTTTAGACAATAAATTTGATGTTGACAGTTATAAGGATGATAATAATAAAAAATAACGACAGCTGTAAAGAACATTCCTGAAGTATTATTCTCCACACTTAACTGAGATGGACCGAAGCTGAGGTCGTGTGACACATTTGGACGACATATTGCCAAAGGAACATTTTTTAAAGAGAAATGCAATTAAGTGTGATTTCGATTTCCTTATCTTCTGCACACACTTGCTTATTTTCAGCGTATTCCTTCGGTGCTTAATTCACCCTGACATTTCTTTCCTTTCTACATCTTTATATACTTCATAACCTCAGCATTTGATTTCTAACTTCTCCTCTCAACCTTCTTCCTCTCCTCTCCACCCCATTCCCACTCCCCCCCCCCCCCCCCCCCCGCCCTCCGTCTTCACACTCAACTTCCCATTCAGCCCTAATTGTCCTCTGGAGTTGTTCTACTCCTCTCCTCGCCGACAACTTCCGCAATATCCTTCCAAAGGAATCGCAACTGCACCTCATTATCCCCAAGTGCCTCCAAACGTTACGCGAGGGAGAGGGACCTGCTAAACGCTTGACACTGATTCTGCAGCTCGATCTCCCACTGCTCTGTTATAATTTATTCGTTTAATGAAACAGTATCAACTTTAATTAAAAAGTATCAATCTTTTTCACCTCCTACTTTGTCTTACTGGAAGACGTTACACCATTCACTGCCAACCTAATTTGAAATTTGAAAATACTTGCAGTGTATATGACTCTGCAACGATATTTTGCATATTCGCAACTAGGTCACTTGTATTTGTACCCGAAAAAAGGAAAACTAAAAAGTGAACTAGGGCATAATGCGTCTGTACTCTTTCTTTCTTAGAATACTTCCGTATCAGGCCTTATATTTCTCTGAAAACTACATATATCTATCTATCTATATACATATATTCATATATATACATATATATATTATATATATATGTGTGTGTGTGTGTGTGTGTGTGTGTGTGTGTACAGGCGTGTGCGTGTGTGTGTTCATAAAAGTTAAAAATAAATAAATCTACTGTACTAAAATTCGTTGGAGAACAAGCTTTTCAACCCAGTAATCAGTAATTATTGTTACTGTCATAGCATCCTAACCGTGAAACACAACACCATATATGCCATGTTCATTGTAGTCCACGCTTACTCGGTCCGTCTCTCGAGGTGATGTGCCACACACGCCATTTGGCCCAACACCCGCCGTCGTCACCACGCTATGCAATTTTGATTTGTTTCTTTTCAATTAACTCTATGTTTGTATCTTGAGTTCCATGTCTGGTACGACATACATACACTTATGCATACACATATGAGAATTGCAAGTAGCTTGGCTTTATGTAAATTTTAAGTACGTTATAGAGAACCACTGAAGCATTCTGTGCGCTATATAAATGTCTGGAATCTCAGGTTAAATGTGTTTATTAAGGTAACCAAAATGGCTAATACGTGGTCAAGAAATTCTGGATATATTGAAAGGGTTATACGGTTTCTCGGTACGTGAGAGGGAACCCTATAAGACATACATACATACATACATACATATATACATGTGTATGTATGGTCTCTCTCTCTCTCTACACACACACACACACACTCTCTTTCTCTCTCACACACACACTATCTCTCTCTCTCTCTCTCTCTCACACACACACACTCTCTCTCTCTCTCTCTCTCTCTCTCACACACACACACACACACACACACACACACACACACTCTCTCTCTCTCTCTCACACACACACTCTCTCTCTCTCTCTCTCTCTCTCACACACACACACACACACACACACACTCTTTTTGGTTGGTGAGAACATGTGGAGCCATCTATGTGTAAACATATTTCACAAAACAAAACTGCAGTCGGTAATTGCATGCTTCCAGTAGCAACAGTTAAAAAGTACACAGTAATTATCTAGCAACAATGAAGTGGACCATAAGTACCACTAAGACTGAACACCCAGTGCTATATTTCATCCTATTGGCGCTTGTTCATTATGGCTAAATACTGAAGCACCAACGGCTAGTCTGGAGCGTTTTCCTAAAGTGATTGCATCATTCGGGACTCCTCGGTATGTTTGTAACAGAAGACCAATATTTAAAAACTACTGGCGGTAATCCAAAGTTCGTGTTCATCTATTTCATTACATTTACCTAGCTACTTATTGTTTGTTTATCTACGTATTACCATTGGTAAATTAGAAATGCATAGTTAATCACTCTTAACATTTTCGCCAAATTTTATACAAAGACTAAACACAGATTGATTGATAATTAAAAAAATATCCGCTTCGTCAACAACTAAGGTCATTAGCGGCGAATACTGTACATCGTAGGATTAACATGTTAAAATATTTAAAGCCTTTCAAAATGTATCAATAATTAATGTCTCTTATAAGTGAAATTGCATAACAATAAACACAGAGGCAGATACAGACATTTCAAGCGCACATACACTTTCCTAGGAAAGGCCAAGGAATTCCTTGTCAGCACATCGATTAAGGACAAAATTATGAGCTCTGACTGCCTTTCCAGTCATAATTTAGGGCTCAATGCAATAAAAT
This sequence comes from Penaeus chinensis, assembly GCF_019202785.1. NCBI lineage: Eukaryota > Metazoa > Arthropoda > Malacostraca > Decapoda > Penaeidae > Penaeus > Penaeus chinensis. The sequence continues at coordinate 13,557,409 of NC_061860.1, forward strand.
CTGGAGAGCTAATTATATGTGGGTCATTTAATGGCAAGAGTACCTTCTACCAGAAAGATAATTATTTGAAAACATAATTTCAACAAAAAGTAAAGGAGAAGGAAGATACCTAAAAGATGGCTACACACAGAAGTGCATCAAAATCTATTTCGCTGATTAATACAATACCATAAAACAGCAACACCAAAAGTTAGAACGAGGAAAGAGCAATTATGCTGTTTCACTACAAAATTGATTATATATTATGATTATCTGTTATTTCAAACACTGGTGACACTGGAAATAAAACAATGAAAGTACTTAATAATAAAAGCAAGATATTTTTTTTTTTTTTATATAATCAGCAAAACTATTAATGGCATTGTTAAAGCTATAATCACAAGCACCGAATGGCAGCATTACCGTGTTGAGCATGTAATTGCACAACTCCTTTGATACTCACTCGGTCTGTCTGCCACAGTCTAACCTTGCGTAGCAGCCACTAATTACAACTAATTCCATAATTCTACTTCGTTACATGTACATTCTGTCCTTTAATCTACAGATGGAACTGCTGTTAATAATGTGTCTGACCTTTCACTTTTAGTAGGGTCAGTTTAACCTACCATGTGTAATTTTTTGCCTCGAGACTTAATTAAAGCTAGTGTTTAATACGCGAATGTAATATTCTCTAACAAGACATCCCGCAGTTATACTTGTCGCTTTAATAGGAGTTTAATATATAATAGTTTTTTATTTGGTTTATTTTGGGCTCTTCATATCATGACGCCGCGTGCGTTTACTTCTAACCTAAATTACAAATGGTTTCAATATTCTAAGTTATGCATTGTCAAATGACTTGAATCCAGCCTGTACTTATCTCTATTAATACAACTTTATGTATCATTTTTTAATGAAATTTTATGGTAAAGTGTGATAGTGCGGCTGGGAAAATGTATTGTGTGATATCATTCCGTAGTTACTGCTGTTCTCGTATGAAATTTAAACGGATGATTTTTCTTCTCTTTCAATAGGTCCTTCCCTCCTTCCGTCTCCGGATAAAATGGCGTATTTTCTATTGATCTTTTGGAGATCATTCCTCTTAATTTAGATTAAATAGATGACTTTAAATCCATACCATTAGTACTTCAGATTTGTTTTCATCTTCCTCATCATTAAACAAAAGTTCCTCATGTTCACCCTTTCCCTTATATGTATCCCCTCCTCATTCCATCACATCGCTCTCCTCAACTGGTTCTCATTCTTCCTGAGAAAGATAAATAGATATTAGATACAAACTCTTAACACTTTGCTATCTCTATGTATTTGACTGTCTGATCTCTGCCACTCTTTGTCTATTTATCTATCTGCGCGCGCACACACACACACACACACACACACGGTTGTTAGATATGATCTCTGTGGTCTCTTGCAAGGGGATGTTTGTGAACAGTGATTCAACATCAAAATTCGCCATTGTGACATTTGTTGGAAGGTTAGGGATGTAATTTATTTAGCAAAAAATGTGGAATTATCAATATATTGATTATTTGTTATAGCAGAGATGATGGGAACAATATGTTTCGCAATATTTTAATTGAACGTACCAATCTAGGAAATAATAGGTCTTAGAGGGCTATTTGGTTTGTGAACCTTGGGCAGCTCATAAAGGACACCAGGCCTGGAACCGGAAGTTGCATGAACGTTGTAGGCGTTATCATTGATATGTGATTTAATAGTTCGAAGTAGTCTCTTGGTATAGTGAATGGGTAGATACTTTAGTTGTGATTCGCTTGAATATTGTGTGGTCATTGAAAATATCCATTGTTATAGATGGACTATTTACTATTAGAATTAGTTGCATTGCTACGTTTTATTTGAACAATATTCATTCATTATTTCGTTATCTACATACACTTTTCATATCGGAATTTATCATATTTAATTATCTAGTTAATGTTCGTGTGACCTGGCATAGTACTTAAATTTGATATTCGTAACATGTTTCGGAATCCGAATCGACCTCCTTGGCCTTCAGTCAGCCCCTCCGCTTTCTCGTATAACTCGTTTTACGTGTCTCTGTCTGCGGTCACTCTCGACTAAGTATTTTGAAATTGTATATGTTACGTATTATAGGGTCTTTATTTTTTTCTATAATATATATCAATGTTTTATTATTGTACATAAAATAAATTTTGCATATATTGTTCATCCATGTATTTTCTTATTACAGGGCCATAAGTTTGGACGTGCTATGGGCACCCGATGAAAGCATAGACTTTCAAAGAGCCATAACAAATTCAAAATAACTATATGCAATATTTCTCTTGTATGTAGTCACTCCTCGTCCCTTGTCTAGTTTAGTAATTATTATTGTGTTGTCATTTGGAGATTTGTTTATCAGCGTAAAGTGTCTGCTTTACGTAGACTGTTATCCACATTACCATTCATCAATCTTAATAGCCAAGTAAAATCAAGAGGAGGTAGTGTAGATTTCAACAAAGTGTCATCAACCTTCCGTTGGCTACGTCACTGCATCCACGAACACAAAGGTAAGTCATTCATGGCCGGCTTCCCGCTGAGCAAACCATCCTTTCTCGGCAACGAGAGAGTACACACACACACACACACACACACACACACACACACACACACACACACACACACACACACACACACACACACACACACACACACACACACATTAAATATATGCTGTGTGTGTGTGTGTACGCATACTTTATTTGTAAACATGTTAGCCTTATATGTTGTATTAAACAATCATAAAAATGTAATGCACGAGTTACATTGTATAAAGACTTTATACATACGTACACATAGACTCGTTACCGTTTAAGGATAGGGCAGACATGTGAGATACTGCCTTTTATAAGCAAGTCAACGAGCTCCAGTTGGCGACCGCCCATTCTTGTCAACAAACGCGCACACGCTCAAACTACCTCGCGATTTGTGTAGGCCCTGTGACTCTCTGAATACACACCACAGACAGATGAATGTCTCTTTTCGGATAATGTAATAAACACTGTAGGCATAGCTTATATATATATTTGTATGCATATATATATATATATATATATATATATATATATATATATATATATATAAATATATTGTGTGTGAGTGTGTGTTCATGGAAGGCAATACAGAAAAAAAAAAAATATATATATATATATATATATATATATATATATATATATTGTGTGTGAGTGTGTGCCCATGGAAGGCAATACAGAAAGATATATCAATGGAATAGCTGTGTGACAAGTGCAGGTCAAATGGACGAAGATATAACTGATAAAAGATGGACACTCGTGAAAGCCTTGATCTAAAAGTTCAGGAGGTCTGCATCTGTCAGGACAGAAACGTGTATCAGGAAATTCATCAGCGCAAAACTAGAAGCCATATCGTATTCCAGTATATACAGCGGTGTGTGAGGAGACTACGACCGGAATGCCATGATCACTTCTGTGGGAGGGAGAGAGTCAGAGTCAGAAAGGGGAACGCCCTTCGTTAGATCAGAAAAGGAAGTCGCCCCTTCGTTAGAGTCAGAAAAAGAAGGACGCCCCTTCGCCGGAGGACTAAGCCAAGAGTGCCTTTCCGGTGAGACACTCGTTTAGCAAGGAAAGATGATTGTTAGCCATCAGACCCTTGCGAATGGGAGGTGCTTCTTGGGGCTAAGAAACGACTTGGTTTGTTGTTGAGGCAGACGGGAGAAACGTCAACTTTTTGCAAACATATTCTTAAACCTGTAATTTCTTTTCGTTCTTTACAAAAAGAGAGAGAGAGAGAGAGAGAGAGAGAGAGAGAGAGAGAATGTTTAATAAAACTTTTGGCAGACATAACGAGTTTCATGAAAACTTCTATTCTTGATTCATCAATGAACTTTAATGGAGATTATTTCACCCACAGCATCTTACTGCCTGTACTGATCTTAAAGACAATAAACCTTTCTTTCCTCATATTTGATCGATACTAGACCTGTTAGGGCTTTTCTACATGAAATAAGATGAAGAACAAAACATGTTCTACTGATCTTGCAACATTCTAAAGAATTTATTACTGAACCAGGAGAAACAGCTATTTAGGATAACGCGTTTTTTCAGCTTAAAAGCCGGAACTTGTATCTTGTTAAAGACATGCAAACGTGCTCAAAGCCTGGATAAAAGGTTCTTCTCTTCTTCACATTGTAAATTCCGCTTCTATCCCGACAATCTTAATTCAAGCAGCACCGGCTTCACATTACAAGGCGGTGGCACAGCATCCTGACATCACGTCGTATTTTCTTCTTCCTTTTTCTTTTACTTCCTTCTCTTAAACGAATCAATAAAAAAGGAATCCTACTTTCGTTGGATACCTTTGTAGTGTCTGAGGAAACTCGCCGTCGCTGCCATTTGTTTCTCTCGCTGTCGTCTGTGCCGGGTCAGTAGGCAAATCCTCAAAGTCAGGTCGACCCTGTGGAAGAGCTATGAAAAAAGGTTTTGTAATAATTCTTTGAGTCGAATATTGTCAAATCACTATATACTTGTTGTCCACACCAGGGATGAGCACAATGACTCAGCGAAACCCGTATCATTCCTTTGACCTAATAATAATAATAATAATAAGAAAACATGCAGGATGTTCTAGTATCACAACGTGGATTTTGTCCTAACTCTAATGATATCTAGAACAGAATAGTTAAAAGGTTTTCGCAAAAGCTTCATCTAAATCTCCCAGTTAAAATCACTTCCTTAATTAAGACCTTAAACAAGTCCTTCGATATCCTGTTTCACTCCGGGAAGTCCGAGCCTCGAATCATTTTTTCTTACAAACTTGGAATCTAATCTTCTGCTTACTTTACAAGTTAACTCCAACACCAACAACTTTGCGTCTTTCAGAGGATTAGGATCCGAATCTTGACTTAGAACTCGGAATAAATCGTTTTGTATGTTAATATCATGCTATTTCAGTTTCTTGGCTTCATCGATCAATATCCTAGCCCATGCACACATACACACACGAATAAACAAAAGACACACTTACATGTGTATGTGTGTATACACACACAGACACACACACACACACACACACACACACATATATATATATATATATATATATGTATATATATGCATATATGTATACACACACACACACACACACACACACACACACACACACACACACACACACACACACACACACACACACACATACACATGTACATGTATATATTTACACATATATGGATATGTATATATACATATATATACACAAATATACAAATATACATGTACACATATATGTATATACATGTATATATATTATATATATAAAACACATTTATACACATACATATATATACATAGATATGTATATATATACATACACATATATATATATATATATATATATATATATATATATATATATGTACACACACAAACACACACATATATAAATGTCATGTGTATTTGTATTAATATTTTAGTACTGTATGGAGTTCATGGGGTAATTTTCAGTAATTATGGTACTTATAAACAATTTTGGCTATCTGCTAACATATAAATGAAGTATAAATCTGTTTCTCTTAAGTTTCTAGTCACATAGACAGTAAAGGCTGCTAATTAAGAAAATTATGTGTAGAATTATGATATAGATCGAATTTAAATGGTTATTGTGCTATATGAAAGACTTCTTATGGCAGTCTATGAAAACTTGATATTGAAATAAGTGTTTATTATTATTTATTTTTTGTATATTTGTTTGTAGGTGTTGTGCCTTCATTCAGCATATGTTTCTTTAATGTCATGAAATATAATTATTCAGTATTTGGATTTTCCCAGAATTATATATCCCTGTCAAGTAAAGAGATGATCGGCAGGCAGGCTGTTGTGGGATATTGTAACGAGTTCTGAAGTATTATTCTTAACACAAGTTATCACAGAGGTTATTATAACATGGGGGCCTGACCAAACACAGTCTGACAATTAAGTAAATGTAAGTTCATAGACACAGTTTAGTGAATTGATTCTGGTGTACATTAGCGAAGGTACTATTGATTTACATGTTTGAATCTATTATGTAAATATTAATGCTAATTTTTGGTTCCTTTGAACTAGAAACAAGTTTGGACAGTGAGTAATTGTTTTCATGAATCATAAATAACTGATTAAATTGATTAAGCTGTAAATGATTCCGATAAACCAGAGTCGTAAGTAACTTCTTTTTGAAAAATTAAAAAAATTACTTGATATTGGTCACTGGCAAACTTAGTTTACCGGTGCTTTTTGATTATTGGAGCTTCTTTTCATCAAAGTTTGATTTAGTTGTATTAATTAATGGTCAATGAAGTTTTGATTTGAAGTTTGGCTCTTGTGGTATCTAAACTTTGCACTGTTTCTGGTTTGGATTGCAAGTTCCATTGTTGGCAACTATCCAAATTTAGTAATCATGTCTCAGTTTGATATTGATAATTCTGTGGCGCAGTCTTCCACAATAGATTTGACAGACTTGAAGAAGGCTGATTGGTTAGTAATTGCGG
>NC_061860.1:13573931-13578931 GCF_019202785.1 Penaeus chinensis
GGAATTGTTTGTTTATCGAAATGGCAACACCTATGGAGATGGAGGTATTTCCCCCTCCTTTCAACACAATAAGTTTCAGTTATAGTTGCATATTTCTTGAAACTTGAAAATGCTTCATGCTTTATAAATCTATATATGGCAGCTGTATCAAATTAAATTCTTCAAATTTGCTGATACATTTTTGAATGGTTTTCGTAGCTGCACCATCTAGCAACGAATAATCGAACTAATGGAGTGACCGTTATTCGCCTGAATTAAACACTAAAACACTTATTCAATAAACAAAAAGGATGCTGCATTATATTTTTCATTATAGAACATTAGCTAAACGCAAAACCGCGGTAGGACTACAATGAATATGTAGATATTTTCAGTGTGTGTGTGTGTGTGTGTGTGTGTGTGTGTGTGTGTGTGTGTGCGTGCGTGCGTGCGGGCGTACGTGTGCCTGTAAAGTTTATAGATATACGAAGGTGATGAGTAGCTAAACAGTATGTATAATTCTTTTCGATTATTCTGAATGCTTTTCATGGTGTGCCAAAATCTGACCATAATTTTCGCTATTATCGTTTCTCAGCTTTCGATCAGCTGAGCTAGAAAATACATGTTTAATTGTTTCAAGTCGAGCAACTACTAGCTGGGTGTTTCCGAGAAGGGTGCAAAACAAGTCTTTAAAACTCTCAATATATGTGCTGTATTATATTGCTGTCTTGAAAGAGAAATCTAGTTCATTATGATAAAATGGGAATTTCATTTTGCTCTCTACTTTTATCTGCAATTTATATTTCCCTTATATTTGTCAGCGCATGTCAAAGGTGTGATACATAATCTTAATATGTTTACGAAACTTGAGTAGGTTGAAGATAGAAGATCAATCCACGCAAAAAAAAAAAAAAAAAAAAAAAAAAAAAAATCGTATATTTGATACTCGTTATGATAAATAATATTCCTAAATTCCTAAATATTCCTTTCGCGGCAAATCCTAATATATGCTACACAAGAAAGAAAATATGACCGTTGCTATATGACATCATAATGACATATGAGAAATCCGAGGCGAAAGCGAGGCTGCCAAGCTGACACCTTTCTCACAATGGCGCAGAGCAATCTGAAATTACAATAGAGGCTGCATTATTAGGATGAAGGAAAGTGATTTTTTCTCCCAGTGAAATAACCAGAGTATCTCCCACTCAATGGTATACAGGTGAATAAGGTGGGAGAAGGAGGGCACCCAGAACGACCGTCCTCGTTCCGGAAGCCCCTTCACCAAGGCAACTAAAATTCACATAAAGACCTACAGCTCCCGCTAACAAGAAAACGACCACATGCAGATGTGATTCACCACGGAACGCATCAAAGAGAGGCTGAACAAACGACATTGCCAACATCGTCTCCAGTTCGCCCAGTATGTGGAGAGCGCACGGGAAGCTCCATTGCTGGAGGAGAAATAACAGGTGTAAACATCATTTTTTTTTTCAATTTGTTCATAGACTTTTTGATAAAGACATATTTTGATAATAACATATGTTTATACATGATAGCGCCTTATGTCATATTTTATGATTTGATTATCTATCACTATTTACTTTTCAGATGTGTCAGACGACATATCTATTAAGACGGCGAGGCGTGGCCACGTGACCTACAATAATATGTGGGGTGGACTTTCGTGCATGTTGTTGGTGAACTCATCGAAAAAGAAGGGAGATTCAGTTTTGACAAATATTTTGAAATTTGAAAAAGAAATATTCCTCCCATCAGCACGATGCTATCTTTTGGCTCTTCCCAGAAACAACGTCAAGGACAGTTACGAAGTGGTTCGGTGAATGGAACTCAAACCCGATGGAAAATAACTGGGCGAATATTGTCAATGTTTGGGAAACGGCAAATAAAAGAACCTCCCAATACATATATAATCATATATACAATCCACCTGGATTCCATCTTCAGGTCTGAAGATGGAATCCAGGTGGATTCCGAAACTGTAGTCTCATTCTTAATAAATCTAGTTTATATATATATATATATATACATATACATATATATTTTTTTAACAGCCACTCATTCCAGTGCAGGACATGGGCCTTTCTCAATTCACTATTGAGTGGTTATTTAGCATTACCACCCTTGATTGATTGGATACCCTTCCTAATCAACCGTGCGTGCTAACGCCTGTGCCAAGGTGGCGACTTCCCACAACACCTCGGTTTCACTTCTCAAGGCGATAAGTTGTTTTCTCGCCGTGAGATCGGCCTCGAGCCAGCTGTCAGAGAGCAGGCTTTTTTACGACTGCCGCGACAAGGAAATTGAACTCGGGACCATGAGGATCGGAGTCCACCGCTCTAACCATTGGACCATATATATTAATATACATATATACACATATATACATATACATATATGCATATGTACGTACACACACACACACACAAACACACACACACATATATATATATGTGTGTGTACATGTATATTTATATGTATATATATGTATATCTATACGTATATATACAAACACACACACACACACACACACACACACACACACACACACACACACACACACACACACACACACACACACACATATATATATGTATGTATGTATATATATATATAAATGTATATACATATATATATATAATATATATATACATACATAAATGTATATATATGTATATATATGTATATACGTATATACACATTCATATATATTTATATATATGAATGTATATTAAAGGTATACATATATATATATATATTTTTTTTATATATGGGCACACACACACACGCACACACACACACACACACACACACACACACACACACACACACACACACACACACACACACACACACGCACACACATACACATTACAGCGGGGCGCGTTCAAGTAGACTTCAGTGTGTCTGGTTGAGTTCGGGCTCACTAGAAAATAGTTTTTTGTTCAGGAAAAAATTCGTCTTCAGTGAACAGATGTAAATTTCCAGGCCCACGGCACGTAGTGAACGACTTCGATACATCTCGTCGTCTTATTCCAGGAGGTATTCACAATGTCGAATATCTCTCTCACCTCCAGCTCTCCCACAGGCATGCAAATATTACCTCCGAACGGCAACACATTCCTGGCGGAGTCCCGGAGTGCAGACATTTTGCCCTACACATTCATTAAATAGTATGGAAGACGCTATTTCACGTTGCCAGGAGCTAAGGATAAGTCAGATATGCGAAACTGAGCCTCTCCCGGCCTGTGTCGACTAATGCCGACTCGCTGAGGTGTTTCAGCTGTTGCTGACTCGGCTGAGCTTAGTCCTTACCCGCCGTGGTGCCCAGCCACAGCAGTAACCTCCAGGCGACAATTGCAACTTCTCTCGCCTGGGCGGGACGCGAACCGCCGACCCCTTGGATGAAAGGCCGGCACGTTACCACTGTACTAACGTACGTTACCACTGTACTAACGTACGTTACCACTGTACGTTACCATCTTTTTATCATTTTTAATTCAAAAGATTTTACAATAACTTTCTTTATTATATCGACTTTTAATGATTAAAATTATTGGGTTTTAAGACCACATTTTACGATGGTTATTTTATGATAAGTTCATTTAAATTCATTTTACGATAAGGATTATTTTACCAGTTTTGTTATACAAAATACCTTATTTTTATATTTTATCTTTGTTTTAACGTTAATTTACTAACTTAACAGTCTTAAGAGTGCCATCTCCACATGGTTACTGGTAACATGCTGAGGTTCCAAATCATGGATATGCCAAACCCAACACAAACTGAAATAATAATTCAGTATTTTAATCCTAAATATACAATTACATTCCCTGCAAATGCAAAACGACAAAGGGGTACTTCATATAATAGACTCATTTACATTAAACATCCTTGAGTGCACTTAGAGTACAGAAAATATATCATATTTCTCACAAACAACTAATAACATAATGCAATTTAATACACTGTAATTATTGAAATAGCAGTTTCAATAATGTCTCTTCCCAAAGTTAAGTAACTTTCTGTGTTTTTTGTGTATGAAACAACTAGTTTGGACTTTTGTGTGTGACATACTGCATAAATATCTGCAGTTGTGCACTCTCTTTGGTAAAGTCTCAAAGTCGAAATCTGTGAGCTAAAGTGTCAGAGAGCATAAAAGGACCACTTCATATAGAAGGAACACTGCTTGAGGATCCGTACCTCCAATGTTTCCATTAATGTTCGGAACTAAGTTATCACTTAGTTTTCTAATCTCTCAGCTTGAGGATCTGTACCTCCTGGGTGAAAGATCTCTTACAATCTCGCACCTAATACTTTCAGGACCTTTTTACTTTTTCTTAATATGCTGTTTCGGTTGAGCCCTGCCTGACATTGTGGGTGTTCAGGCAGTCTTCGTGAACTGTGCCCCTTTGGTGCTATTTTCCTCTTTACTTAGCCTTCGTCTCTAAACTATTTCTTACACTTTTCATTTCTATGTATCGACAAAAGTGTTCTCATCATGAGTTTATCAGCACTATTTTTTTTCTCTTTCTCTCTTATTTGTCTAAGGTTATCTCCATTTTGGGTTGGAGATTAGCTTCATTAACTTAGGGATCCATAAAAAAAAAAAAAAAAAAAAAAATATGGAGTTGGGACACCAACTTGGGGGTGGATACATGTTTATGTGTTATTTTTTAGTACATCTGCTGTTGGTTATATGTGCATCACTCCTGTTGTGATAAGTTGGTGATGCACGCATCTGTAACAATTTTCCGTGACTGAATTAGCTGCAGAGCTTCATAGTGAGTGCAACTTACTCACTAAATAAACACAATACCATCGTAGAGCTTTTACTCAGTCCAGTTAGAAAATTATATTGTCCACCTCTAGATTCTGGTTCTGACCAAGGCTAAATGTTTGAATCTTTCTCGGACTCGAGTTTCCTAAACTCTGGTTACTCTGATATCTCCAACCCCTGAAATGTAGATGTATATTAACATGATATTCTAGACAGA
>NC_061860.1:13586431-13593931 GCF_019202785.1 Penaeus chinensis
TGTACGATTATGTGTCTAAATACATATCTCTTTCTATCTATCTATCTTTATACTCCATCAATCTATGTATCTACCTCTTCATTAGTTTGTATCTCTCTGAATCTCTGTCTATTCTGGCTTTTTGCCCATATATATATTCTATCGCTCTGTCTTTCTTTTTCTCCGTCTGTTTATGCATAAATACATATATATAAACCCCTCTTTATTCTCCCCCCCCCCCCTCTCTGCATCTCTTTATTACCTACCTATCTATCTGCCTCTGTATTACCTACCTCTTTATCTACCTGTCTATCCATTGATTATCTATCTATCTATCTATCCATTTAGCTATCTATTTAGCTCTCTCTCTATTTAGCTTTCTATCTATCTATCTCTACCTCCTTCGCTACTCTCTCTTTCTTCGCCTATCCCTCACAAGAGAAGCTGCCTGAATGAATCCTTTGTCTTGATACTGACAACAATGACAAGGTATCCGGCATATGCAAGTTTGATAACATGGTGAAACGCCGGCTAGATAGATTGCCTTCTGGGAACAAAATTATATATTTCGTTTTTTCTAACGATGTAGAAAACGAACTGGGAAAACATATGGTGACAATGATGGTGCTGATTATTATTATTATGTAGTTACATCAAAAGCAAAGGTATAACAATGGAGTACAAAATAGGATAACTCATATGCTTGTCAACTATACTATTTATTGCTATTTAGTTTTACTTATAAGATATATAATTTATTTATATATTTTTAACGTTTTAAATATTCTAAAATTCTAATCACACCAGGTAGTCGACGCTAATGACCTTAGCTGTTGGCGAGGCAAATAGTTCTGAATAATTAATCAATCATACCATCGTACTGTGTATATGCATAATGTGTGTCTGTAAGGTACACGGTGACTTTCGATTTTTTCTTCGTGAGCCTCTGACATAACGAAACATGAATGGCAAAATCCTCTACTGTATCGATGTTAAGGTAGAAAACAAAACTTGGAATTAGCTTGATTCCGAAACTTTTGTCTCACTTTTCAGTGTAGAGTTGTTGTTATTATATATTATTATCGAAGTACAATTCTTCTTTACTATAAAAAATAAGATGGAATTCATGTGAAAATAATTTTAATGTAAACGATCCAAGAGTGGATATTGCCGCGGGACGAAAGATGATCTTTGTGGTTTTGTCCTATTGGTCAGTGGGTTCAGGAATTGGGTCTGTATGATCAAATTAGAGACTACGTTATATACACACAGATATGTATATGTATATACATGTACATATACATACATACATATATATATATATATATATATATATATATATATATATATATATGTATATTCATATGCATGTGTGTGTGTATGTATGTATTTATATAAATATATATATTGTATATATGTATACATATATATATATATATATATATATATATATATATATATATGTATACTACGTTATATACACACAGATATGTATATGTATATACATGTACATATACATACATACATATATATATATATATATATATATATATATATATATGTATATTCATATGCATGTGTGTGTGTATGTATGTATTTATATAAATATATATATTGTATATATGTATACACATATATATATATATATATATATATATATATATATATATTCCCTTTAGCAAGATACAAAAGCAACACTAACTACTCCACAACAGCCACCAAGCATAACGGATGCAGATAATGTATCTTGATACAACCTTAGCGAATATTTCCTTTCATTTTTCTGAAGCAAAGACAAGAGAGAGGCAGCAAGGGAAGCGCCGTGCCACTCCCTGAAAAAGAAGCATCGTAGGGATTATGCAGATAAAATTAAAAGTCAGACGTAATCCTGCTGATAGAGTTCAGGTTTAAAGTCTTCTTTTTTTTTCTTTTTTTTTTGGACTATGACTTTTAAGCGGGCACTTAAACGCGTTCTCTTGCTTTTTTTTTTGTATTTTTTTTTGTATTTTTTTTACCCATAATTACATAAACAAAGCCTAAGTATATATACACAACATTACTGACGATAAACTAAAACAACGAGAAAGGACCTTTCCCTCCTTTCAAGTGAGCAAGTACCGCATACACTGTAGCCGCGAAACTGAATACATTGACTTTCATTAACACGCACTGCCTCTGGGAACGACTTGATTCCATGTTGGTTGTTTTATAGCATCTTTTAACCCTTGAATAGTTGGTGATATATATATGTATATATCACACACATATGATATATGTATATATGTAGAAAAGGTATGAATGAGAATGAATATCTTCACAATACAAGAGATGTATTTGCTTGTGTTGTGAAGATATTCATTTTCATCCATACCTTTTATAAATTTGAAAATGAATACGGTTCATATATACACATATATATATATATATATATATATATATATATATATATATATATATGATATATGCATATATGTATACAAATACATATATGTGTGTGTGTGTGTGTGTGTGTGTGTGTGTGTGTGTGTGTGTGTCTGTGTGTGTGTGTGTGTGTGTGTGTGTGTAAATGACTGCCGCGATGGTCCAGTGGTTAGAGGAATAGACACTAACCCTCAATGCTTGCGTTCTGACTGCTGGCTCGAGCCCGATCTCGCGGCGAAAAAGCGGCATATCGCCCTGAGAAGTCAAACGCAGGTGTCGTAGGGGAAATCCTCTCGCTAACCAAGCGGCGTACGCCCTCGTAAACCTCGACGCTTTACCCCTTCCCACCAGGTGGCAACACACGACGCCTCGGTCCTTTCATACCACGAGCCAGAGGATCATGAAATGAGAGGACCGATACGTACGGTAGACCCCAGCAATGTGCGATGAGGTGTGTGCAGAGCGTTATCTGCCCTCCGCGGACGGAAAGCTTAGTGTGCTGACACGTGACGGGTCGGAAAGGAGGGCTGGCCTGTATTGAGAGCCACGCAGTCTAGATTGGTTCAGGCTGAAATCGAGCAGGGGCGCGTCTTCTGCTAGGTGGCGGTCGTGAAGCAGGTCTGACTCATTGCTAGGGGAAAGTTGGAAAGCTGTGGGCTCGGCTCCGTCAACTCTCAAAAGGTCAGGTCTCTAAAGCCCTGGAGGGTCCGTCAGCTCAAATGGAGGCGAAACAGAAAGCCTGATGGCGGATTTTGAAGTCTAGTGTGTGGCTGCGTGCGGCGCCACAATTTCAAAATCCATAGCGGTCGAGACCAGCTCACACACGGCCTTCCGATAAACCACGAAGCTACGCGGTAGCTCCTAAGCTGGATACATGCGCCCTGATTGCGGTCGTGAGGTATGACCAGCTGTGCGGTTATATATATAAATGTGGACGACCCTCTCATGCACCAACACACGCCGACCCAGCAGCTATCACCTCGGCTGTTACGACCTGCTGCGGCAAGCCCCTCTTGTGGCCCTGGGGTTTGGCCAGCTACATCTATACTATAGGGGTGCACAAAACCTCTGATGGCCAAGTTCATGTGGTATGTCTCACCCTCATTGCTATCAGCTGCAACCTGGGGTACCGTCGAGGCAGGACGCGGATCCAACCGGCATGATCATACTCAAGAAATACTTTTGGTCGCTTTGTGAGTGTGACATCTTTAACCCAAATGATGCTACCCCGTGAGGGGTTTTAATCCGGAAATACTACAACTTGCCAAAGTTTTGTAAGCTCTCAGCCAAATCCTTGTATGCCAACGTTAACCACGTACAGTATTACGAGGCTCGGTTTTAGCAGTTATTAAACATACACCAATCTCATTCCCTTTACCCCGACGGAACTTGACTTTGCGCAAATAATACTAAGGGAATCAGACTAAAAAGATGAAAGTACCAGCCTCACGACATATCCCAAGGCCTAGCTCAGTACTTCTTTCCTCAATAATAACTTAAAATCAGTCCTATAGCCATCGCTTACAAAGCCAGTGAAATGAATAATACCCAAGATACCTGAATCGCCTTTCAGCGAAATATCCACCTTGCCAGGCCGATGTCGGCGAGCCTCATTATACCCAATGCTCTAACGATCACCACGGCTGGCGCCCACCAGATACGTCAGATATTTATATTAATGCTTCACAAGGGCAATACCTTTTGAAGAAGTACCTGTGGGTGTTGCCTTGTGGTCGGGCCACATCCGCCGATGTTGACGTTCCTGTGATGATGCTGATACTGGGCATCCCGCGATGCTGCTTTAGTCCCGGACATGCCTTCCCGGGCTCCGGGATAAATTCCACCTCGGCCGCCTTGCGCCTCGCCTTTTCGCTTGAGAGTGCCGTCGTTACATAGCAGCTCCATGACAGTGGTCCTGGGTTATCCGCTCAAGAAGCGGGCATGCTGGTTGAAGCACACCCGCCTGGAGGCTGTCCCATGCCTGCCTTGCATCCTCGCCCCTAGGCTGGAGGATGCCATCAATAATTCCACTTCTTCAAGAAGTAAGCCAGCGCACGAGGCTGGTACTTTACCCATCATTTGCATCTCGCCCTCCCAGCTCCAGTGCGCCTTCATAAGCCGCGGCTAAGACCATACGAACTGCCAGAACTGCCAGAAACCAAGTCCTCATCTTGGTTCCGTATTTAAAACCAAGTCTCACTACTTCGAGTGCATTGCAGTCCCCATCTCGGAAATACAGTTATTTATTTTAGAAAATCAGCAGTGTAAATATGTAGTCTGAAAAGTGCAGTTTTTCTTCATATTTGTATAAATTTGTATTGTAGTTTTAAAGACAGTGTTACGCGCGTGGTACACTTCCACGCCTGTCTTAAAACTACGATCAAATCATAGACTAGAACTGATATTTGCGTGGGGAGTCAAAGACAAATTTGCCGAGTCAAAGACAGATGAAGATAATCACACTTCAGTAATGACAGTCAGACTTTGGAGGCCCATTCTTACTTACTATCACCCATGAATTGATCCATTTTCTACATATCTACATCAATTTTCTATTCGAAAATACAAATGCCCCAAATTATAATTAATAAAGATGTAAATCTTTGTTCTGTTACTAGCATAAATTTTGAGATTTGGCATCACCTTTCGTGAATACTGCCCCCTGTACCCTTTATTCTGCCACTATTTTTTTAAGTGAAAGTTCGCATTGGATATACTTGACTATCTGTACCGCCAGATGTATCATGTATCGCATAAATGCTAAGGTATCCCCCAGACTGTATGGATTTCTCCCAGGGCGTAGCAGTCAGCACTGTTTTGCAGAGTACTTAACAAACTCAAACCCAGGCATGCAAACCGTATTTCTTGATCTTAAATCTGCCTTTGATATTGCAAACAGGGAAATTATCCTTGAGAATCTAGCTAGCTTTGGTATTCAGGGAAAACTGTTAACATGGATTCAAATGTATCTATCAAATCGATCAGGTTCTCTTCAGGAGCATTAAGAGTACTCATACATAATTATTTGAACTCGGCACACCTCAGGGAGTCCCATGCTATTCAATATCCTAATGCATAGATTATTGGGCGATATACCACTTGTAGGCAATGACTCCATTATTTGCTATGCCGATGACATTGTATTAAATCCTCATCCGAGGAGAGAATGCAAGAGATTCAAGATATACTTTCTGCAAGGGCTACTGAGTGTGGCTTGATAATCTCAACTGGAAAACCCAAGGCACTTAATCCAAAGACAATCCCTCTGCCAAGGTGTTATATAAATGACGTTAAGCTAGATCTCTGCCATCAATACAAATACCTCGGGGTGATTGTTAATGATTCAGAATTCATTAGAAACCTGAAGATGAGGCTGTGGGAAGCCACTTAGGACACTTGTCAGCAAAGACCATGGTATTAATGTCAATATTGCGAGACTTTTACTTGTCATACATAAGGTCGGTTATAGATTACCATGCATTGCACCTAGTATTGTTCAAGGAATCAGAGTTGACTAGTTTAGAAAGTGTACAAAATGAAGCCATGAGGATCATTCTTGGTGCCCCTAGAACAACAAGGATTGTGGATATGAGAACAGAACTTAATTTTCCTTCTGTTTATGAAAAAAATATTATACATAAATACCACAAAGACAACTAAAACACAGAATAGAAGAGCTAACTTTGGATGACAACACCGATTCATACTCAAATCCATGGGTACAAGTAACATGTAAACACTTAGCTCAGCTGAACATACCCATAACTAAGACCTTACATGGACGTTCTGTACCCGCGTGGAAAATGTCGGACCTAAGTGTATATTATACGACTGCCCCCAAAAAAGACAGTGTCCCCCCTGCTATACTTAAGCAGTATGCACTTGCAATTATAAATGACCATCTAGAAACTCTGTCCAATGCATATGAATGCTACACTGACGGATCCTTGCAGTCTGGGAGCAGAGCAGAATGCGCTTTTGTTGTATATAAAAACAATATTTTGCAGCACCAGGATTGTAGGAGGGCTCATGACTTGGCTAGCACTATGCAAACTGAGTTGGCAGGAATACTCATGGCCACCGAATTTCTATTGAATCAAGGCTCAGGGGTCATTTTCTGCGATTCACAGAGTGCTCTCCAGGCTCTGAACACTCTAGACAAAGGTGCGGGAAATATTGCAAATGACATCAGGATAAACACGTATCGTGCAAAAGAACGAGGCCATTATATACGTTTTGTGTGGATTCCATCGCATGTTGGAATCCGTAGGCATGATCATGCTGATCGCCTAGCAAAGTCAGCATGTGACAAACAAAGTGTGGATATAGATTTTGGGATACCTCTTTCTAGGATTTTATACGTCATTAAAGCTTGCCTGAGTTGATTAATTCTCAACGCCCTGAAAGCTGTAGCATAAAGCACTATGACCGGTTTAGGCAAGATTCATTAATGTATGGTTTATACAAAACAAGAACAAAACAGTGTGATGTTGTGGCTGCAAGAATCAGGCTTGGATATAGATTGTATTGCCAGGTCAGTACAGTTTGTAATGTCGAAGAAACTAAGTGTAAACTGTATAATGAAGAATATAAGCGAACACTTGTACATTATATCTCAGAGTGCCACGTGTTACAGCCTTTCAGATCACCTAGTATGAGGTACGGAGAACTATGTAACTACTTCATATCATCTGATGTCTTAGAAGATATACTTATGTTGTATCCTAAATTTGGAATGTAGTATCACATAACCGCATATCAAATATATTAATGCTTTTCCACGCCCAAGCTATATGCCGGCGGGGCAGATGAGTAGATAAAGGACTGTGCAATTGTTCCTTTCCTTAAACTGATTAAGTACTTATCATAACAATGTAATAAATAGGCTAAAATTAAAATGTAATAGCACATACCACAGCTTGCCCACGCCTGTGTAGTTAGCCAGGGTGGTAAATAAAGGACTAAACTAAACTACACTAACGGTTTTACAAGCTGTATTTGGAATCAGTGTTGATTGTTTATAACTCGCTAAGAAAATACATTTTTGTATTTTTACCATTATTATTTTTAACATTGAAATAAATTATTATTAGTAGTAGG
>NC_061860.1:13631431-13638931 GCF_019202785.1 Penaeus chinensis
TTATTATCATTATTATAATATTATTATTTGTTATTCTTATCATTGATACGGTTGGGATATTAACATTATTCTCACATGTATATTATTGTTAGCACTTAGTCATTTTTTGAGGTCATCATTGTTATGGTACTTTCATTGTTTGATTTTTTACTACCAATAATGTTATCATTTTCACTGTTTTTAGCATTATAATTATTGTTATTACTATTTATTGTTTTGCTGTTATTAGCATTATTATCATCATCATTATCAGCAGAAACAGCAACATTATCATTATTATAATGTTTATTATATCAACCCCTAACAACAACCAAAACAGCAACAATGATGCTTACTTACGTGAGTTGTTAGCCATCCTTTACCATTACAACTCTTTTTGAGAATTTGACTGCCTCTTTCTCTCTTAGAAAGTTTCATGCAAGAGTGTAAAATGTAAGCGAAAAAAGTAAGCGTGAATGTACCATGTATATCTTACATCAACAAAAGCAATAAACAATGAAACTCCCCTTAATTCTTGATTACAACAACACATAAAAAACTCCCTAACCGTCGGCTTTACTGTAATATATAAAATCACCTTTCTTCCAAGAATAATGAACGACATTATTGAGGACGGGTCGTATTTCATGCTTTGCACTCAAGCTCTTTATCTATGCAAATGACAAAGTTTGTGTACGCCTTTTCACCCAAGATCCTCTTTTCTGAAGAGGGTATCTGATTACGAAGGATTTTTACGAGTAGAAGATGGGCTGCTCGAAATGCATTGCTTTGCTTCTTTGTTAACAACTTTGGAAGTGAAGTCTTATGGGATGTGCCATACGAATACAGGATTGCAACTTGCGGTCTGATCTTTCAAAATAATTTCATCATATCTTGTCGAGTTCAGTTCTTAAGAGTAGTCTAAAAGAGTTAACAGAGTATCATTATTTATTCTCGTTCGAAGGATCTCTGTAGCTAGTGGTAGGAGCTACCAACCATTTCCAGCCCATGGAATAGCCCTAAATCCTTTACAGCCCATCAGACATGCTACCACTTAAACGTTGCGGTAATCTCAACCAGCCTTTACTGCAAACGAGTAAAATGTTTAGCCCTTAAACGGGGGAAAGAGTAGCAACGTGACCGCCTTGGGAGAGCATAATTCTACCATACTGAACCCTCGTTTTCCGTTGACTGAAACGGTTTTTGTCTCTCTCTCTCTCTCTCTCTCTCTCTCTCTCTCTCTCTCTCTCTCTCTCTCTCTCTCTCTCTCTCTCTCTCTCTCTCTCTCTCTCTATCTCACACACACACACACTCTGACTCTCTCTCTCTCTCTCTCTGTGCGTGTGTGGTAATAGTTTATCTATATTTACATATTGATTTATATATCATTCTATGATGAGGATGATTGCAATGTTGGTAATATTAGTGACATGTATGTATAAATAAATATAAATATATATATATATACATGTATATATATACATATATATATATATATATATATATATATATATATATATATATATATGCATATCTACAAAACATTGGACAAAACATTCTTATATCAAATGCACGTGGATCAAATTAGTGTATCCTACTTTGCAACTAGAACAGTGTATTGGTCTGTTGTTATC
The DNA here is from genome assembly GCF_019202785.1 of Penaeus chinensis. Classification (NCBI taxonomy): domain Eukaryota; kingdom Metazoa; phylum Arthropoda; class Malacostraca; order Decapoda; family Penaeidae; genus Penaeus; species Penaeus chinensis. The sequence goes on from NC_061860.1 coordinate 13,633,045, forward strand.
CAAAATAAGTCAATTTTGCTCCAAGGTGAGCATATTCAACTAACAACATAGTTCAGAGAAGCACCAGCCGTAACATTTCAGATTTTATGCCTCATGCATCTTGCCAAGCCCTTGTCTCTTACGCCGTTTACCAAAAGTGTATTATCTAAAACAAAATGGAAGAGACAATGTTTCTATGGTTATGACTTTTTATCTTTATATATGCTACATATTAAATTTTCTAATAGTCATGTGTGTTTGTTTGGTGGCCTTGTTGTGATCGCACTGAAAATTTAACTTTTTCGATAAATCTTTATGAACTAGGTTCTTTGTAGAACATTTTGACTGTTTATATATTATATTCAATAAACCATGCCGAAAAAAATATACTTTTTCATATTACAGGGAAGGATTTTAATGAATTTGCAGATTGTGTTACCTTTTATTTTACTTTGAAACGAATTTTCAAACGATATCTTACTGAGAGAAAATGGTGCAGAAAAAAGGATAGTTTTTTGCACCTATTATAGACTTTGTCGCACCGTGTCTTATAACTACTTTAGCATTTCCCCTGATGCTTCTTTGAAGCCCGGGTGAACCTTTCCCAGTGATGTAGTTAGTATAGTAAGCCATCCTGAGATGAAAGGTTAACCTAGGCTGAAAACCCTTTTCTTGACATTTTTGCTACACGAATTCCCTCGATGCCTCGTTTTAAAGCCCAGGTGAACCTTTCCCAGTGATGCTGTGATAAGTTCATCCTCCGAAAAAAGGGCAACCTGGGCTCAGGATGACAACCAGGGCTGACAACGAGATGAAATCATATCGTCAGATTTGGACGAGTGCAGGATCTAGTCATGCTAAAATGAAACCATGTACTGCATCCACACCCTCCCAGTCTGAGATAGACAATGCACCAAGAGACAATGATGCGTTATTCATCTTCCAAAGAAGGCTTCACCTAGGCTCATTAAGAGACCAGTGTAATGCCAATAGTCGTGCACTACTGACATTTATACAACAATCAAAGGATCAGACAATTCCCAATTCTCTATCCGGATTGACAACTATCTACTCGTTTACGATATTTCTTTCTGAAATTACATAGACAGATTGACAAATATCTACTCGCCTCCCCAGTTCCTGCATCGGTATACTTTAATATTTCTACCAAACCAAAACTTTAATTGTATTAATATCATTTCTTTAAATGTATTAACATCAGTTATGGCCCCTATACAAATTAGAAGAGCTCGGAGGGGGTCCATGACCCCCAGTTTGTGTGTGTGTGTGTGTGTGTGTGTGTGGGTGTGTGTGTGTGTGTGTGTGTGTGTGTGTGTGTGTGTGTGTGTGTGTGTGTGTGTGTGTGTGTGTGTGTGTGTGTGTGTGTGCTTATAATATTCTTTTCTTTGGTGAATCTTCTTGTGCATGTATAATACATATCCAAACAATACAGTAAATATGCAGAATATACTTAAGATCAGTATGATCCCGCGAACAGAGTGAATAAAGAGAGAAAGCCACAAGGCCGTATACAGATTCATGTAATTCTAAATTTAGTTGTGGGTAGAGGCCAGCCCACACTCACTCCCACCCTGCTCTCTCCAACGTAGTTTTAATGCTATAAAACAATTCTGGCCATTTGTCAAAACCAAGTTAGTGCCTAACAAAGTCCGAACGAGCCAGAGCGAGAGTGAATGAGAATGAGAGTGAAAGAGAGAGTGAAAGTGAGTGTGAGAGCGAAAGGGAGAGGGAGAGAGAGAGAGAAAAAAAATAGTGAGAGGGAGTTTGAGTAAGAGTAAGAATGATAGAGAGAGGGAGAGAGAGAAAGAACTTGGCAGAGGAAAAAAAAAGCATAATCAGTATTCAAAAAATAAAGCAAAAGGATTTTTTTTTTTTTTCACACAAACCCTTGTTTGATGTGACACGCCACGAAAAATACAAGTGGAAAAATTCATTATATTTAGGCATCGTATAATCATAATCTTAAAACAATTCTGGTCATCAGCGAAAACCAAATTAGAGCATAACAAAGTGCAAACGAGTTGTTAAAAGTGCCGGCTTTTTCGGGTTCGTGGAATCCCTTGGCGAAAGAGCCTTCAAAGCTGGATCCCTTAACCAAGTCTGCTTATTACCAGTTATCCCGAAACTAATACTTCTGACACACCTCTTTCTGCACACGCAAAGACACAGGTAGTGAGGTAGTTTTAATGTAATTTTGTATGTTTATTATCATAGAAAGATATTTATGTAACTGGATGGAGAGAGAAGAACGAGAGCGAAAGTGAGAGCGAGGGGAAATAAGTGAGTAAGAGGGAGTGAGAGTGAGAATGAAAGAGAGAGAGAGAGAGAGAGAGAAACTGGCAGAAGAAAAAAGGCATATTCATCATTTAAAAAATAAAGCGAAAAAGGATTTTTCACGCAGTAATTTCTTCGTATATAACACAAACCCTGCTTTGATGTGGAACGCCACGGAAAATATTTGAAAAAATGTATATCTTTAACCATCGTGTGATTATAATCTTAGAACAATATGAATAATGATATAGTTTCCGCATGTAAATGATCTAATAATCTATAAATAACCAGAAGGGGGCATTCAGTAGCATTACTTTAATTCACGATGATCCACGATAGTATTAATGATACTTACAATTCAACAGCAAGTCCGGAAACTGTTTGTTTATCAAATTATCTCCAATGAAACTATACTGAATATATGTAACTGCAAAATTTAATTAATATGTTCATGTTAATCATTGAGTTTTTTTTCTCGTTTTTGTGTGGGTGTATGGGAATGTGTGTTTGATTCCCTTTGTCAATACACATCACTTCAATAAAGTAATCTGTGAATGGCATTGAATTGTTTCTACAAGGCGGCGTACAGATGAGTGCTTATCATTGACGTGTCCTTACACTGTGTCTCCGAGGATTGTTAATACTGGAGAATGGTAAGTCTCTCCTCGCTTTATGTTAACCTAATTATATAACAAAGGATCCTAAAACTCACTCGAGATAATCAATGTCAGATTACTCTATTTTTTCATAATTGTCTCTATAGTGGGTTCATTCAAAAATAATCACAATAATACTTATCATAAACTATTAACATTACTAATATCTATTTCATTATTATCGCTATCATTGTCATCAGCACTATCATCTTCATCGTCATTATAATCATCTTTATAATTCAAAGTTGTCTATCGTGTCAACCGTTCTGGTCCTTAGCAGCTTACCTTATAAAGATATAATATGAAATATTTAAAATCGCTGTGGATGCAGCATATATAGTCAACATTAAGTTTAAACACAAAACGCTTTATATGTCTCATGAACGAAACTATGTTAAGCTTTTATTGGTGTCTTACTTATGATGAATAACTTATACCTTAATATTACGTATTCATAAAATACAAAAAAAAAAAAAAATAAAAAATAAAATCATCTATAACATCGTTCAAATGTTCAAGTTAAATCCTCATCATCATTTTTATCATTCTCATTATGATCATTACCACCATCATCACCATGATCATCATTACGATTATCATTTTGATGATCATTATGATCATTATTATCATCATCTTCATCTTCATCTTCATCATAATAATTTTTATTATTATCATTATCACTGTCATTACTATTATGATTATTGATAAGTTATTATTATTATATTTATTATCAATATTATAATTATCCTTAGATATATATATATATATAACTAATTATCAGTGGCACTATTATTCTTATCTGTTGCTGTTATTATTAGGGTTATCATTATTATTTATATTTATTATTTTTATCATTATTATTTATATTTATTATTTTTATCATTATTATTTATATTTATTATTTTTATCATTATTATTTATATTTATTATTTTTATCATTATTATTTATATTTATTATTTTTATCATTATTATTTTTATTTATTATTTGTATAATTATTATTTATATTTATTATTTTTATCATTATTATTTTTATTTATTATTTTTATAATTATCATTTATATTTATTATTTTAACCATTAGCATCATTAGCACTATTATGCTAGCATTATAATTACCAATATTATTACTACTATTATCATTATCATTACCATTATCATTATTATCATTATTACCATCATCATTTTCATCATTACCATAATTTTTGTATCATTTTATTATTATTATCATTATTATTTTCATCATTATCATCATTATTATTCATATGATCATTCTTCTTATTGTTGTTATTACTATTGATGTTATGGTTATTGTTATTATTATAGTTACGACTTTCACTTTGATCAGCAGTAGCATCATCATCAGCATCTTCATCAGTATCGGTATCATTATCTTCATTTTTCCAAGTGTGTGAGTTCAGGTTTCATTCCGCTTGTGACGTTCATAAATACGTTAATCATAAGACTGCATGCGAGTATTGATTATGTCTGAGCCGCAAATTGCAGAGTGTCCTCGGCTGGCAGCTTTAGTATCCTCGTTCTGAAACTAATTTAACAGAGGAAGGGAAGCACCTCTCCTGGACACATTGTTGGGATACCTTACCCTTAACTACACACACGCTTGAGGTTTTGTACCACGGGGTTATACTGCATATTGAAACTGGGCACCGTCTGAATTTGGAAAAGTCCTTATTATAAGTGTTTGGTTTTTTATGATGTAATTATATGATTATTTGATGTTTAGGCACTGCCAGTAGGTAAGATTATTAGATACGTTTAGATTATTAGGCACTGCTACTGTTTTTCATTTATATAGTCATATATTCAAAGTATTAACTCTGTCCAAAGAAAGTGAGATGCGAAGTAGAGGAAAGGCAAGGAGGCCAACTGACAAGGGGAGCCATGTAATTTACAAGAATCTGTGGCGTGGCGAGGATGAGTTATTAGCACCATTTAGCGATCTGAAAAGTTAGAATGACTTATTAGGACAGCTGCCTCGGCGAAGCTGTTCATCTTGCGATTTTATGTGTTCCTTAATTGCACCTTTACGTCATTCCCAAAACCGTACTGTAGATAATGGCAGCTTGGAAGTCGTCATTTTAGGCAACTATAGTACTGACACTTGTTATATTGTCTTCTACAACATAGGTGTGCCAAGTATTGATGCAGTAGCATGATTTATACAAGCAAGCAGATTCAGATTATGCAGATAAACCGTTATAGTCTCTTCTTCGCTCGCATTATTTTCCTTTTCCTAAAATTGATTTAAAGATGTTTTGATAATACTGAGTATTTTGCGAAAAAAAACGAGGTAATTAGCGCCTCGTAAAAATATGTTTTCATTCTGGCGACTGAAAAAGCGAGTACACCGAAAAATATTCTATCGTGTTTGTTGCTTCTCATTTTCTGTTTTTAGGTGTGACTTAAAATGGCGTACTTTCTGAAAATATTTCCCTTTTTTCTCTCATTTCCTTTTCGTTAATTTGCTAAATAATGAATTATTATTCATAACTTTGATTACAGTTATAAATAAAAAAGAGAGAAATAAAATAAACGGCACGGTCGACTTGTCTACGTTGCTGCCAGAGCCAATCTCCTTTTCCAGCTCAAACTGGAAAAGGAGATTGATGTTAATCGGACACAATTCATGCTGAAAACGGTTTCCGATCCAATATTTTCTTCTCACCATTTCTCTCTCGGAAATCATGTGCAACTCATTCCTGGTTTAGTATCTCTCCTTATACACTTCTTCTCTCACGCTCTCCATTTATTATTATCATTATCATTAGTATTAATATTATATATATAATATAATATATAATAAATATATAAATATATATATATAAATAAATAGATATGTATATATATATATATATATATATATATATATATATATATATATATATATACATATATACATGAAATCGTACTGAAACAAAAACACGTAAAAACTTTAGTT
>NC_061860.1:13643931-13646431 GCF_019202785.1 Penaeus chinensis
ATAGTGAGTAAGATCGGGCCTAATATGGAGCCTTGTGGGACACCGAAAGAGACTGGTTTCTTAGATAACATATTGTTACGAGTTCTTAAGGATAGATGAGCCAATAGATGTCAGTTCCATGTTTGTTTGTTTTCTTTGGTCAAGCAGGATTTCATGGGTGACACTGTCAAATGCTTTTGATAAATTGCACAGTGTGATTAGATTTATTTGATGTTGGCCTTTGTTATACATTTTATTTTTCATTTTTAATAATACTGTTTCAGTGAACTGCTTACTTTGAACTTTGCGTTTCGGAAATGAAGTTATTGGATTCCAAGAATGTTGAAGGCTGATTTGCTTTTTTTCTAGCACTTCGGATAGAGTAGAGTAGAGTTACTGGACGATAATTATGTTATTGTTCTAAATTTCCCGATTTGAAATTAGATGTTATGAGGCCATGCTTTCAAGGTCATGCATAGGTACCGGTGATTATAGTTGTGTTTATAATGACAATTATTAGAATGCAATTGCGGGTATGCTTTCTTTGATGTATCGAAATGCAGTGCAGTCCTCTTGTACAGCATTCGCGTCACGCAGGTCTTCTATTGTTAAGGGTGCCTTTTCTACTCCTGTCAGTTGTGTTCCGAAAGCATTTGTTTAGAGTCTTGTCCTAGTTTGTGGGACCATTGACCATGCGATCTGTTCATAAATGAGTCTAATGTTATTAGGGAAGTAATCGTGTGGTGTTTTTTAATTTGATGCTAATGTTTTGACTATTTTCCATGTTTCTTTGGCATCGTGTTTACAATCATCAAACACATTTTGAAAGCTAAGGTCATTAGTGGTAAATACATTGTAGAATTAAATTGTTAAAATATTTAAAACATATAAAATAATATTAATAAATAAAGTCTCTTGTAATAAAACATTAATATATAACAATTCAAAGCATATGTATTTTGTTCTAATCATATAAGATTATTGTATATTATGCATGATTATAAATTTTGTTTAGGATATAAGTTTCCCTTTAGAAACTAATAAGACCTATGTCACAATCCTCCCCCATTACATTATTCAGTGTATATGGGGGAGAAAATTACATATGTTTTTGGTCTGAGTATGACCGTCAATGACTCTTGGCATCCCACCCAACGTGCTTCGTTGTTTGTCATCGGAAAACGAGCATCACAGGGCTCAATCCATTGGATACCAACATGTGCTGGCACCCAACAGAGTTATCTTATTACATGCGGACATCGGTGCAAGCCAATCTTGAACCTCCCTTACCACTGGATGCGATGAGCCTCTTAATGGCTTGCTAAGCATTACACCAGTCGCATTATATCGTAACAGAATGGTTCATAAGACCTCTAGCCATTTTGACTGCTGCAAGAATGACATGTAATTCTGAAGTGAATATCAAGGCTGCTGAAGAAAGACTGCCACCTGCTGTCTTCCTGCTCATTGCTGCAAAGTCCACACCTTTGTCAGATTTCGAACATCTGTATGTATTGCATCTGATCCTTCTTACTTAGAAGTATGCTGAAGAAATGTCTTCCTGATTTGTGCTTCAGCTCTCTCTCTTTTCCTTATTCCAGCCAAATCCAGCTCGACAAGATTGGTCCAAAGGGGGAACGGGAATTCTAACAGGTATAACCTTGAAAAGACTCCAATTTAGATTTTCACAAAATTCCTCATTCTCCTACCATACGATCCGCTGTTGAAAACCTATCTGGACGTATATCCTGGAATCCTTTGTACTCTCGAGTAGTAAGTCAGGTTCATGTAGTCCTGGTGTAATGAAAGAGCTGGTTCTCCACTTTCAGTCACTATACAGATTTTGAAATTTTCATTTTGAACCGAATCCAAGATCCAGAAAACGATTGATGGTTGCAAATGAATAAGCCTTACATCCATAGTCATGTTTATTATGAATAAAAATGCAAGCATTGTTTGGTCTGTGCCCTAAAATATTGAGAAAGAACCCACAAAATACTAATTGCTTATGTTGCCGTCACCTTTAACTGTTTAATGTGAAGCATCCATGTAAGCCAAAAATAATACTCTAGTACTGCACTTCTTGGACAAAATGTAATGGTTTTGTACCTAAATAGTGGGAAGGACGGAACTTTCTTTTTTTGTGGAAATTCATAGCCATAGAGAGATTTGATGCCATGGTATGTTGTCCATTGTACAACCTGATTTATTGCAGTCTGCACGTGTTCTTGCACATCGTGTAAGCTTCCTCCAGAGTACCACAGTGTGAACTTATATATATATATATATATATATATATATATATATATATATATATATATATACAGACTCCACGAGACAACACTTGGCACAACATTTACAATGTCATTTAAAACAAAGGCAAACTGGGTCAGACTTAGGACACTCCCTTATGGGACCCCTTCCAGATGGTTCTCCATATTAGAGCTGTTTCCTACTCGCACTCTAAACTTCCTATCATCAAAGACGCTTTGTATGAAGGTAGGTAATGCTTAAGGCCCAC
>NC_061860.1:13651431-13678931 GCF_019202785.1 Penaeus chinensis
AAAGGAGCCACGGTCATGGCAGGGTGCAGGCGGCAGATGTCACGTATCGGGAATCCGGAACCAGTGAGATGAAGGTAAGGATTAGGATGAGGGGCACTTGCGCTATGGGAGGATAATGAGATGTGGCGTGGGTGAGGTTGTGTGACACACGGAAGGAGGAAGGGGGAGAGGAAGGGAGTTAAAAACGGGATAGGGCTCTCTTAGGGAATATGTTTATTTGACAAAGTTAATAAAATCGTAATTTGAGTAAAACAACCACCCAAAACATTAAAAACTGAAAGAACACAAACGTTAAAACAAGAAACTAAAATAAAACGAAAGAACATTTAAAAAACAACGCAAACACGAACGTAAGAAAAATAAAAGCTTTAAAAAGTTTACGCGATAAATTCGGCGCTCGGCATCCGCGCTCGCGAGACCCGGCAACAATCGCGCCGAGACGTGATTGGCCGGGCCGCGGCGAGCGAGGGCGCCGAGTTTATAGTAAAAACCGCCGAAGCTCACGCAACTTTACTTAACATTATAAAGTTAAAAATATTAAAACGAACAAAACAAGAGAGGGAGGGAGGGTGAAAGGCAGGAAGGAAGTATGAGAAGGTTCACATAGGATAAGATGTTGCTGCCAAGCTCAAAAAACTGGCTCCTGTTCTTCGTCCCAGTCCAGCGCAAAGGAATCCCGGCCAAGGCCGCTCCTCCTTCCCCGGAGCAAAGGTCGCGGGCTCGCGCCACGCAGCCGGCCGGGGGCCGCCGGGGTAACCATTCCCCGTGCCGCCCCGCTTCTCGGTCGGTTTGTGGCCCTGCCCTTCACACAGGCGACCGCTCCCGTCTAGACGTCCGGAATGGTTTTCGAGTACCGCCCCCCCTCACTGAGGTGAAACAACCTTTGGATGGTTGCTTCAGAGGGATGAAAGGAACCAGCTGACAAAAAGGACAAAACCCCCCTTCCCTCACTGAGGTGAAACAGCCTTTGGATGGCTGCTTCAGAGGGAAGGGGGAAACACTTTGAAAAGACACAGGTCCTTTCCTTCCTCACTGAGGTGAAACAACCTTTGGGTGGTTGCTTCAGAGGAATGTAAGGAACTGCCTGGCAAGAACGCAAAACCTCCCTTCCCTCACTGAGGTGAAACAGCCTTTGGGTGGCTGTTTTAGAGGGAAGGGTGAACTACTTCGAAAAGACACAGGTCCTTTCCTTCCTCACTGAGGTGAAACAACCTTTGGGTGGTTGCTTCAGGGGAACGAAAGGAAGTGCCTGACAAGAACGCAAAACCTCCCTTCCCTCACTGAGGTGAAACAGCCTTTGGGTGGCTGTTTTAGAGGGAAGGGGGAACTACTTTGAAAAGACACAGGTCCTTTCCTTCCTCACTGAGGTGAAACAACCTTTGGGTGGTTGCTTCAGAGGGATGAAAGGAACTGCCTGGTAAAAGTGCAAGACTCCTCTTCCCTCACTGCGGTGAAGCAACCTTTCGGTGGCTGCCTCAGAGGGCTGAGCAAAAGGGCTCCAAACAATGATGTCTCGTAGGTGGAAGGGCATCCCCTCTGGTCTCTCCCCAGGGGTTTACACCTACCCACGCGATTGCCGTGCGTGGCAGCCTTGTGCGCTGTGGAGACGGGAGTCCTGGAGGTTGAGCGATGCCGTGAACGAGTACGCCCTGCGGCTAGCAACACGCCTCTTTGGTCCTCTATTCCAGCAAGACAGGCGGCCTGATCCCGGCCCGGTCACGGTCAATCGGCTGGTCTCCCCCGGGAGGCTAGGGTCAAGCAGTCATGCCGCCATTGGCACTCACAATGGTCCGTGAGTGCCGTCACAATGGCTATTGGCTGCGTATATCCTCTCATCACTCCTGTTGCTGTTAGACACTGGTTCTGACACTCAGCTTCCCCTTGTTGGACTCCGTGGTGGGTGGGGGCGTGAGAGGATGAAGCACTTACCAATTCATGGAAAAAACAATCAAACACCCCCCACAGACTGAACTTACAGTTGACGAACCGCGCAAGGCCCAGACCACGGTAGTCACCATGAAGGCATATGCGCCTTCCGGTGGCAAAAGAAAGCCCCAAGCACAGGATGACACTGTCACCCCTGCTGCTAAAGTGGACAAGACCGAAGCCAATGGGTCTGTCCACCGAATAGTCAAAGATCTTGACTCGCGAGCTGGCCTCTCCAGGCCAGCAGCTAAGCCAGGGAGGCCCCTGAGTTCACAGACGGCCTCCCCGACTGAGAGGGGAGAGCAGGCTGAACCAGCCGCATCAGCTCCTGCCTCCTCAAACAAGCCCGAAAGCCGAAAGGGCGGGCCGAAGCGTCCGAGGCCGGATACCGACTCTGTTCAGAGTCGGGACCCCCTAAACGCTTCACTCAGTTCAAAGTGCCAGCTAAACCCGAAGGCTTCGACAATGCCTACCAATTGGTCAGGGCATTGGAGTTGCAACGGAAAATCCGGTTGTCGATCCGGGTCGCCCGAGATCAGGGCATGATCATAATGCCCAAAGATCAAGCTACCTTAAATTTCCTCCGGGAAACGAAGGAGCTAACTGATGGGAGAAAAGTGAGTCTTTCCCCACTAAGTCCCGAGGAAAAGAGAACCAAGATGGTGCTACTTGGCTTCTCAGTCTCGTACGATGTGGAGCTGATCGCTTCACACCCACAGGTCGTGCAGGCTTCCCGAATGTCGAAGGGGAAGACCCCAACCAGGCAAGTCCTGGTGACCATGAAAGGTGCCCCAACCACTACCCTTGATCTGGGTAACTGGGGCACCTACAACCTTCGAACGTATGTGCCAGAACCACTTCGGTGTTTCAAGTGCCAGAAATACGGTCACCACAAGGCTAACTGTACAGCCAAGCCTAAATGTGGTGTCTGTAGCAAGGCACACAACACAGAGGTATGCCTCAAGGCATACAAAGAGGAAAAGAGGGACACAACAGCCAAATGTCCCAACTGTGCCAAGAAGCATCATGCCTGGAGCCTGACTTGCTCTGTCAGGAAAAAGGCGGCCCTCAGGCGACAAGAGGTTGCTCAAAACCGATCAGACTTTGTTCCTGCCCCACCGGGCACCCATGTCTGGGGAAGGAACAAAAGCGAAAAGGCCCCCCGACCTCCTAAGAGGAAGGAAGCCGCCCCCCAGCCGACACCGGATGTCTCCAACAAAAAGGAGTTTCCGACAATGCCAAAGGTGCAGAAAAAGAAACTAAAGAAAAAAGTTTCTAAGAGCACCACAAAAACCTCCCCAACAGATGATCATCTCCTCTTTGACGAGGACGATATGACTCTCCTGTTAACTGCTGTTGTCACAGCAGTAGCAACAGCCCTGGGGAGGTCGAGTGAGGAGGCCGAGAAGGCAGTTTCGGTCGCCATGACGGCAATGACCCAGACTGTCGCAGCCCTGAAGGGAAGAAAGCTGGCTAGAGAAAAACCAGCCTCACCCTCACCCCAGGACGAGACTCCCCTCCCCACTCCAAACCAGGCCATGCCTTCACAGGCAGAGCCAAAACAGGCTGAATCTGTGCAGCCAGAGCCAGATCACGCTGACCTTGCCCAGGCAAGGCCAGCAAGGCCAGCCAAGAAAAAGCCTGAGAGAAAAGCCGAACCAACCAAAGTCAGAGCTACCAAAGGCTCTCCACCCCCCAGTGGACCCAAGGATAGCCTGACAACAGACGAGGAGCCCTCAACCAGCGAGGACCTCGCAATGGAGTTGTCAGACTCCGACGATGTCTCTGATGTAACTATCACTAAGTAACATCATGACACACCATCTAAGCATCCTACAGTGGAACATCAATAGCTTCTCTGCAAAGAACGCTTTTCTCCAAGCAGTAGTGCGATCAAGGAACATTGACATTGTCATGCTCCAGGAGACATTAACAGTGGACACTGTTCGCTTCTCAGGGTACCATGCCTTCACACTGCCACAAACACCTGGCAAGAGAGGCTTGATCACCCTTGTGAGAGCAACAATCCCCTGCTCCGCAATAGCCGATGCATCGCACTGTGGAGACGATGTTGAATCCCTTGCCGTCGAGGTTCACCTGGCCGGGGGGCCCCTCAAACTGTACAATGTGTACAGCCGGCCACGCTGTAAAAGCTTAGACATCAGCCAGGTCTGTGCTTCTGCTGCACACGACCGAGTGATCATAGGGGGAGATTTCAATGCACACCACCCCATCCTGGCTCCCTGCCGGGCACCGGATGCGGCCGGCTATCACATAGCTGACGTGCTAGAGACATTCCCTGAGATCGCTCTCCTCAACACCCAAGAGCCAACGCATGTCAGAGGAGGGGTCCTAGACCTCACCCTGGCCACTGCGACTCTGGTGGGGAGGATTGGCTGGTGTGTCGATGAGACCGTCACAAGTGACCATTACGGCACTATAACTACCCTCATGGATGCTGGCCCAGCCGAAATCCTAAGACCAAATCCAAGATGGAAAACAGACAAGGCCAACTGGCAGGCGTTTCAAAACGCCTTGGCCCTCTGTCTGAGATGCAACAATCCCCCACAAAGCGAAAATGTGGAAGTGCTCGAAGCCAGCCTGCTAAACGCCATTAATGAAGCAGCCTCACAGACCATACCCAAAACTCGGCCTGGGTCCAGAAGTCACAAAGACGCCTGGTACTTCAATGACGAGATCAGGGAGGTCAACCACAGGGTGAACATGTGCCGAAAACTATTCCGAAGGCAAAGAACCCCTGACAACCTATCCCTCCTAAGGGAAGCTGTCACGGATGCCAAGGAAACTGCCAACAGAGTCAGGCAGGAAAAGTGGCTGGAATGGTGTGAGTCCTTCGACCACCAAACCACCCTTTCAGAGCTGTGGCAACGGGTCAAGCGAGCTACCAGCCGCTCAGCCCCGAGGTGCACCCATCACGACCCCCAAGCAGAGGCTAACAGACTGGCGCACGAGTTCTCTGCGAGAACGAGCAGCAACAGTCTGCCAGCCGAGCTGAGGGCAAGACAAGAGCGTCTACAGCCAGACAGACACGCTCAGATCAGAGAAAGGGCAGCCGAACCCGATAACTCAGACGTTATCTTTTCTCTGAGGGAACTAAGGAAAGCCTATAAAACCAGTTCCAACACAGCCCCGGGCTCTGATGGGATCTCGTACCCCATTATCTCCCACCTAGGACTAGCAGGTGAGCGTGCACTCTTGCAACTCATCAACAAGTCCTGGGAAACTTCCACTCTACCCCAGAGTTGGAAGAGGGCTACCATAGTTCCCGTCCCAAAACCAAAGGAGCCGGGGAAGTACCGCCCCATCTCTCTGCTCAGCTGCCTGGCCAAGACGGCTGAGAGGATGGTACTAAACCGGCTTCAATGGAAAACGGGACCCCCGCACGAACACCTTCACGGGTTCACAAGGGGCATGGGCACAGCACACAGCTTAGCCACGCTCTTAAGCACAATCAGCAAGGGCCCAGCTGTGGTGGTATTCCTTGACCTGGAGAAGGCTTTTGAACTGGCAAGTCCGCTTGCCATTCAGGAAAGCCTGATCCAGAAGGGAATCAGAGGAAAGCTCTTGGCTTGGATAGGTGACTACTTCAGGAACAGGACTGCCAATGTCAAATTCCAGGGTCACCTATCGCAGCACATGCCGCTCGAAAATGGAACGCCACAGGGTGGGGTTCTCAGTCCAGCCCTATTCAACACTTTAATGTCCTGCATCCTCAACATAAACCTCCCAGTGGGGTGCCAGATCATCTCGTATGCAGACGATCTCGCTATCACCTCCACTGGACCACGCAGCCAGAATAAAGCCCAGCGTTGTCTGGACCTCGTGTCAGAGGAGTGTTGTAGGACGGGACTAAAGATCTCTGCTGCCAAATCCAAAGCCATGGCTTTGAGACAGAGAGTTCGAGGCACAAGACTGAAAATCCAGGGAGTGGAATTAGAATGGGTCAAGGACTACCTATACCTTGGGGTAAGGATAGACCGGACCCTCTCCTTCCATAAGGAGGTCCAGTACCTGGTTGACCGAACCAAAGCAAGACTGTCTGTCATGAGAGCAATGACTGGGAGACGCATAGGGGCCAGACACAAAGTACTAAGATCATTCTATGTACATGCTGTCCGGCCCATTGTGGACTATGCCTCAGTCGCTCTAATTGCTGCAAAGAAAAAGCACACAGACAAATTAGAAACAGTCCAAAATGAAGCTGCCAGGATCATTCTGGGTGCCCCGAGGTGGACGAAGGTCCTCAACCTCCTGATGGAGGCAAACCTTCTCCCCCTGGACTCACGAATCGATCTAACGGCAACACAATTTCTGTCAAAGGTCATCCAGGCTCCCAGGAACACAAGCCTAAGACAAAAATTAGTCAGATGCCTCGAACAAGACAACGAGCTCGTTGCAAACAACTCCTGGCTGTCTCATACAGCCAGGGTGTTGATACGCCATCAGCTCAAAGAACAGCTTCTTGCTAAGGGCATGGACTCCCCCCACCCCGACTTTGCCGAAGCCCCGCCGTGGGCACTGAGCCTGATAGAGTTCAACATAATGAACCTGTCAATGAAAAAGAGCCTATACCCCATGCCTAGCCTAAAGGCAGAAGCCCACAGGGTCATTGCAGCCATCACTCCTCCGGGTAGTAGAACATACTACACGGATGGATCGGTCGATCCCTTGAGCCACACTGCAGGCGCCGGCTTTGCAACTAGGGATGCCACACGATCCATGAGGGTAACAGACAACGCCTCCTCGCTACAGGCAGAGGCAGTTGCAATCATGGGAGCCCTTGGCCACGCGTCCCTAAGGGAAGGACACGTGGTCATACACACAGACTCCAGGGCAGCCATTGACTGTCTTCAGCACAGCTCACCCACAGACAACATCTACCTACTGACCACGATTCTCACAATGGCACAGAGAATTCTTGCTCAGGGTAGAAGAATTATCATCAATTGGGTCCCAAGCCACATCGGCATCAGAGGGAACGAGCTTGCTGACAGACTAGCCGCCGCTGGCAGGGGTATGCCCCCAAATCCCATGACGATAAAACCGAGCCGAAAATTACTTATGGAGAAGTGTGCCTTGGTCGGTCGTACCTTCCTACGGCAGCTCCACAGAGAGGAAACGAGAACCTCCCCCTCGGCCAGCTGGTACTCAGACGCCACAGGCTCTGAACCACTGGCACTCTCTGAAGTAAGCAACAGAGGTACCGAAGTCATTCTTCACAGAATGCGCCTAGGTTACCACTGTGCATGGCAGATTATCCCAACAATCGAACGCGATGAATGGTGCTGCAAGCACTGCGGCGAGCCGAACGCCACACTAGTCCACTACCTAGAAAATTGTAACCATACACAATTCCTGAGACATGGACCGCCCACAACAGCCGCCGTGCTGGTAAAGAGGCTATGCGAAATGCTTACACCATGGCGGCAGGAGCGCTTGCTGGCAATCCCGCCGCCACGGTAAGCACCGAGTGTCAGACAACTCAATGAGACAGCCGTAAAAAAGCTGACACAGGCCGGGCCATATCTAGAAGGCCCGGGCGAAGCTAGAACTTCGCAAACCAACCCCCCCCCCCCTTCCCCGGAGATAGACATTATTCCTGTCTATCCAGTCGGGCAGCCAAAGACGAAGTTTGTCGAGTTGTTTACAAACCCTCGCGCGCCACACAAGGTTCAGAGGGAGCACAGAAGCTCTCTCGTGGAGTCGTGATGACGACACAAACTCGTCCCAGCCCACACTGTAGACCCATCGGAGAGCTTTATTCTGAATGATCTGTAGCTTTCTTCTGTTTGTGTATGCTGCTAGTGTAAGTGTAAGTGGGGAGTATGTGAGAAGAGGGTGTATGATGGCTTTGAACAGGTGCAGCTTTGTGCGCGGGGCCGCACATCTAAATCGACGAAGCGACTGTAAGCCCTTTTTAGCCAATGCGGCTTTTTTCCAAATATGATAATGAAATCTTAGCATGTAATCGAACGTTACACCGAGCACGATGCAAGAGCGTGTTATTTGAAGAGGTGCTTGTAGTCTGTCGAAAGAGTTTAGGTGTATTGGATCGTAAGGAGGATTGTGTTTAGGGTCAATAAAGAGAACTTTTGTTTTTGTCGCATTAGTTTTGATAAGCCATTTGTGCTCCCATCTCGAGACGGTGTCAAGCTCGTCGTTAATTCGTCGGACAACACCAGCGAGCGAATTATGTCTGGCTAAGTGAGTACAGTCGTCGGCGTAAAGGAGCGTCAATGAATCGGGAAATGTGGGGTCAGGGAGGTCGTTTGTGTATAATATGTATAGTGTTGGGCTGATTATGCTGCCTTGAGGTACACCTGCGTGCATTTGGATGGTGTTGGAAATTTTTCCTTTAAATTTGAGTTTTAGTTTACGGTCATCCAAGAAGCTGCATAGCAGCTTCTTGGTGCACGAAGGGAAATTAAATTTAGTGCACAGTTTGTACTTCAAGCCAGCATGCCAGACCGTGTCGAAGGCTCGCTCCACGTCCTTGGTTACGAGAACCGTCTTTAGTCTTCTGTCTTTGTTGTTAAGACAGTAATTGGTCAGTATAGTCAGTGCGTCATTAGTCGATCGGTGAGAGCGGAAGCCGAATTGTTTTGAGGAGAGTAAGTCATGATCGTCGAGATACCGCCTTAGTCGGGAGTTAATTATTTTTTCAAAAATTTTGCCTAATGTCTCTAGTAAACTAATTGGGCGGTAATTCTTGGGGTCGGTTAGGTCTTTGTTTGGCTTAGGGATGAGGGCCACTAAAGCAGTTTTGAAAGGTGAGGGATAGTAGCCAGAGGCCAAGGAAGTGTTATAAAGGTACGTCATAGCTCGTAAAATGTTGTCAGGAAGGTGTATGAGTACGTCACGTCCGATCTGAGAGGAGCCCGGAGCCTTTCGAGGAAACCTCATTATTATTTGTTTTACCTCCTCCAGCAAGATGGGTGCACGGAGTTCGCATGTGTCGTCCAGATTATCCAGGTGGATAATCTGCTCTGGTTCTGTTTCTATCCTGTGGTCTTGGCTCCAGGTGTTGATGGATTGAAAATGTTCATTAAAGAGAGGGTGGGGTTCATGTGGATAGAAAACAGTTTGCCAGTGATCATGAAAAATTTTGATAACCTCCACGGGATCTGAAATTTGGTTGTTGTCCTTGAGGAGGTGAGTGAAGGGGGGGAAATTGCTACCTTTTAATCGCTTAATTGATTGCCAAAATTCCCGTGGAGTGCGAACTCTCATAGATTCTGTTTGTTTAATTAAATTATGCCAATGAGTTTTGTGGTCATTATCAAAACTATTTATGACATGGTTTCTGAGGATAGTGAGGTCCCACCGAACTCGATGCAAGTGGTTTAAATTTTGAAGAAAACGGTTCCTGTAGCAGGTCAGGAGACGCTTGGTTCTCTCGCTTGGATAGAATGAAGTTCTGATTTTAAAGCGCTCTCGCGGAATAGCGCGGCGCATTGCTGCTGATATCCATGCGAAGAGATGATGCCAATGCCTATCTATTTCGAGAATATTTTCTCTTTCAAGGTTAAAGTTAAAATTTTGACTGGCAAGATAAGATTTAAAGTCGTCCCAGTCTGCTTTTTTATACCTGAAGGATGTTGTTTCTTTGTTTTGTATAGGTGTGGTAGAAAGTTTTATGATGATGGGTATGTGGTCAGAACCGAAGTTCGGGCCGGGTTGTGTGTGTGTGTGGTAGGGGAGAGCCGCTCTGTTCCCGAAAACGAGATCAGGGCGGCCCTTCCCTCTCGATGTGAATGAAGTGTAGAAGTCGGGTCCGATGTAGTGCAGTCTTTTTGTTTCGAAAATAGACAAGAGCTGTCTGCCGTGTGCGTTGCTGTTTGTGTGGTTAAGTGATGTGTGTGCTGCGTTAACATCCCCGGCAAAGAAGACTGGGAGATTATTATAATTAAATATTTTATTGAAATCGTGAATGGGCAAGTTTGTTTGAGGTCTGATATAGGCAGTGGCAATCATTATGGGGCCCTGCTGGGTGAATAGCTTAATAGCCATGAAGTCTGGATGAATGAATGGAGGCGAGATGAATTCGAAATGAAAGGTGGATTTTACGAGAATGCAGGACCCTACACACCAGCCGTTTCGTGATTGTCTTGACGTGTAGCCGAAGTGTTTGATAGCATAGGAGTTAGTGATAGAGGTAGAGTTTAAAAGAACAACGTCAGGACTTTCCCGATCTAGGAAGTCGTAAAAGAGGCGTCTTACGTTATAAAACGATCTTACGTTCGCTTGGACGATTGTCAGCATGCCACTCAGAGTAGGTCGGGATGACGGTGACCTACTTTTCGTGGCGTTTGCTGCTCACGGAAACGCGGCCGAGGACGAGCCCCAGACTGGGTCTCTTCGGGGTCCGGGAGGGACTCCTGAGAGAGGGAGACATGGCATTCTCGGGAATCGGCGGACCAATTCCCGACGCTACCATGTCCCCCAAGGTTTCCCCTGACGGGGAGGACGGGAACTGCGTCCCCAGGGGGA
This sequence comes from Penaeus chinensis, assembly GCF_019202785.1. Classification (NCBI taxonomy): domain Eukaryota; kingdom Metazoa; phylum Arthropoda; class Malacostraca; order Decapoda; family Penaeidae; genus Penaeus; species Penaeus chinensis. Next base: position 13,661,869 of record NC_061860.1, read on the forward strand.
ACGGGCAGCGCGGCAGCCCCCTCTTCGACCTCAGGACCGAGGTCGATGCGAAGGCTATCGTCGCTGCTGCTGTCCCCAATTAAGGTGTCGTCATGACGACGACGAGGAGCGGAGGGCTCCGGGTTTTCCGTGAGCAGAGGGTCTTTTTTGTCTTTTTTCTGGTGAGTGTTTAGTGGTGAAGGAAGTTTGCGTTTGTGATCATTTGTGTTATTTGTAGTTTTTTCTTGTGCAGTTACTCTGGGTTTGCGTTGTGGTTGTGGTTGTGAAAGTACATGTGAGTGTGAGGTAGAGGGCTGTGGTGCTGTGGTGGGCGCCACTCTAGCCTCGGTGTTTGTGTTTGTTTGTGTGTGATACTCTGGTATGTATAGGTTTTCGTCTTCGAAGATCTCCTCAGGAATCACAATACTGGGGAAACCGTTTTTCTGTAGTAGTATTGGGAGTATGTTTGTGAATTTCTTGGCGTTGTATTTGGCAGCTATTAAAGCTACGTGTAGTATGGTTTGTATTTTGGGGTTGTTGTTTGGTATGAGGGTGTTGTTTGGGGGGAATTGAGGTGGAAGAGGCATTGTGTTTCCTGAGGGAATCGTGTTGGGGCGTTTTGTAGTGGGTGTGGATGTTTGTAAGGGTCGGAGTGTTGAGGCGTAGGTTGGGTTGTTGTTTTGTTTTTGTGCTTGTCTTTTTGTTTTGATGATTTCTTTGCGTTTGGGGCAAGACCCACTGACGGCGACATGCTGGCCCTCGCAATTGCAACATTTGGTGGTCTTGTTGCATGTGGCATAGAAATGACCGAGGTCACCACATCTGCTGCATCTCTGTTCGTGTGTGCATGTGTGTTTTGTGTGGTTGAAGCGGTAACATTTCAGGCACTGGTCAACCAGAATAAAGCTCTCTGGTTCCACATTATAGGTGGGGACGGATGTGTTGAACATCATTATCCCACGAGTTAGGAGCTTCTGTGCCTCTTCAGGCGCAGAGCAGCGGATTTTAACTATGCGTGACTCAGGGGGTTTGTAAATATCAAGGACAGTGACATCGTTTTTAGCCGCGACCTCCGCCTGGATAGACTCGCACGATCGTGGCAGGATTGTCTTGTCGATCTTTTTAGCCACGACCGTGCATTTGGCCTTAGTCTCAGGGGAAGGTAAGGGTTTAAAACCTTGTTCGAGGAGTTTCCTTTGGCCAGACGAGGAGAGAAAGGGGGTCAGTTGTTCAGGCTTAGCAACAACAACTTTGTAGCCATTGTGAACCTTGAAGCAGTGAGTTACAGCAACTTCTGTGAGGGAGAAGATTTTCTGGAGAGCCACCTCACAGGAGATAGGCTCCCCAGAATATGATAATTTGATTACGTGACCCATGACATAGCGCGAGGGTGATGATGATGGGTGAGGGAGGGAAGTCTAGCAGGGCTAATTGACAGGGCGATGAAAGGGCGGATTGCGGTATCAAAAAGGGAGACACACCGGGCAATAAGCAGTCTTTGTATGTTAGGGCCGGTCGGGGTTGAACCCTGCCGAACGGGAATTAACCCTTATGCGTTCGGCCGGCACCTCGCAGCAAAACTGCAAATTGCCACAGTGCTTCGTATTTTTAATTATAAGCACTCTGGCCTATAATTAAAAATACTAGCCTCAAAGCAAGTAGTGTGCAATAACACCCAAAGTTATCACACAAGGCCAAGGTCGTCTTTGCGTGGGGTGTCAAACAATCTCTCTACAAAGAAACCACGCAAAAACCTTGGGACCTAGAGGTCCTGAGAGCCCTATGCCAATATTCGTGCACTGCTCACATTTATACATCAATCATAGGATCAGATCACTCAGGATTGACCATTATCTACTCGTGTCCCCAGTCCCCAGTTATCTATATGGATTGACAATTATCTACATATTATTTCGCTCAACCTATTCTTATTCAATATATGTTTCATTATAATATTTCTTTCGCAGTATTGTTTTCAATAATTTTCTTGAATGTATTCTTACTTTTATTTCAATGTATTACTATTCCTTTCAACCTACTGTTTACAATGATTACTTTCAATGTATTTATTCATTAATATTTCTTTCAACCTATTTAATAATGATGAGAATGAACACCATATGATTCGTTCTACATTTACGTAATATTATAATTCTTGCCTAATGACCGCTTTATCATTTCCCATGTCGCTTCTTTGAAGCCCAGGTGAACCTTTCCCAGTGATGCAGTTAGTAAGCCATCATCAGAAGAAAGGTTAACCTGGGCTGAAAACTAACCATTCTCTTCTGCTACACGGATTCCATCGACGCTTCTTTGAAGCCCAGGTGAACCTTTCCCAGTGATGATGTCATAAATTCATCCACCGAAGAAAGATTAACCTGGGCTCATGATGACTGACAAGTGTGCACTATCAGCAGTGGCGAGATGTAATCATATCGTCAGATTTGGACGAGTGCTGGATCTAGTCATGCTCAATTGAAACCATGCACTACATACGCACTCTCCCAGTCTGAGATAAACAAATCACCAAGAGACAACGGTTGCATTCATATTCGTTGAAGTCCAGGTGAACCTTTCCCAGTGATGCTGCGAGTGATTCATCTTCCGAAGAAGGGTTCACCTGGGCTCATTACGAGACGAGTGTGTAATGCCAATATTCGTGCACTGCTCACATTTATACATCAATCATAGGATCAGATCACTCAGGATTGACCATTATCTACTCGTGTCCCCAGTCCCCAGTTATCTATATGGATTGACAATTATCTACATATTATTTCGCTCAACCTATTCTTATTCAATATATGTTTCATTATAATATTTCTTTCGCAGTATTGTTTTCAATAATTTTCTTGAATGTATTCTTACTTTTATTTCAATGTATTACTATTCCTTTCAACCTACTGTTTACAATGATTACTTTCAATGTATTTATTCATTAATATTTCTTTCAACCTATTTAATAATGATGAGAATGAACACCATATGATTCGTTCTACATTTACGTAATATTATAATTCTTGCCTAATGACCGCTTTATCATTTCCCATGTCGCTTCTTTGAAGCCCAGGTGAACCTTTCCCAGTGATGCAGTTAGTAAGCCATCATCAGAAGAAAGGTTAACCTGGGCTGAAAACTAACCATTCTCTTCTGCTACACGGATTCCATCGACGCTTCTTTGAAGCCCAGGTGAACCTTTCCCAGTGATGATGTCATAAATTCATCCACCGAAGAAAGATTAACCTGGGCTCATGATGACTGACAAGTGTGCACTATCAGCAGTGGCGAGATGTAATCATATCGTCAGATTTGGACGAGTGCTGGATCTAGTCATGCTCAATTGAAACCATGCACTACATACGCACTCTCCCAGTCTGAGATAAACAAATCACCAAGAGACAACGGTTGCATTCATATTCGTTGAAGTCCAGGTGAACCTTTCCCAGTGATGCTGCGAGTGATTCATCTTCCGAAGAAGGGTTCACCTGGGCTCATTACGAGACGAGTGTGTAATGCCAATATTCGTGCACTGCTCACATTTATACATCAATCATAGGATCAGATCACTCAGGATTGACCATTATCTACTCGTGTCCCCAGTCCCCAGTTATCTATATGGATTGACAATTATCTACATATTATTTCGCTCAACCTATTCTTATTCAATATATGTTTCATTATAATATTTCTTTCGCAGTATTGTTTTCAATAATTTTCTTGAATGTATTCTTACTTTTATTTCAATGTATTACTATTCCTTTCAACCTACTGTGTTTACAATGATTACTTTCAATGTATTTATTCATTAATATTTCTTTCAACCTATTTAATAATGATGAGAATGAACACCATATGATTCGTTCTACATTTACGTAATATTATAATTCTTGCCTAATGACCGCTTTATCATTTCCCATGTCGCTTCTTTGAAGCCCAGGTGAACCTTTCCCAGTGATGCAGTTAGTAAGCCATCATCAGAAGAAAGGTTAACCTGGGCTGAAAACTAACCATTCTCTTCTGCTACACGGATTCCATCGACGCTTCTTTGAAGCCCAGGTGAACCTTTCCCAGTGATGATGTCATAAATTCATCCACCGAAGAAAGATTAACCTGGGCTCATGATGACTGACAAGTGTGCACTATCAGCAGTGGCGAGATGTAATCATATCGTCAGATTTGGACGAGTGCTGGATCTAGTCATGCTCAATTGAAACCATGCACTACATACGCACTCTCCCAGTCTGAGATAAACAAATCACCAAGAGACAACGGTTGCATTCATATTCGTTGAAGTCCAGGTGAACCTTTCCCAGTGATGCTGCGAGTGATTCATCTTCCGAAGAAGGGTTCACCTGGGCTCATTACGAGACGAGTGTGTAATGCCAATATTCGTGCACTGCTCACATTTATACATCAATCATAGGATCAGATCACTCAGGATTGACCATTATCTACTCGTGTCCCCAGTCCCCAGTTATCTATATGGATTGACAATTATCTACATATTATTTCGCTCAACCTATTCTTATTTAATATATGTTTCATTATAATATTTCTTTCGCAGTATTGTTTTCAATAATTTTCTTGAATGTATTCTTACTTTTATTTCAATGTATTACTATTCCTTTCAACCTACTGTTTACAATGATTACTTTCAATGTATTTATTCATTAATATTTCTTTCAACCTATTGTTCTTTTAATAATGATTAGATGTATTTATTAATTAATATTTCTTCCAACCTATTTAATAATGATGAGAATGAACACCATATGATTCGTTCTACATTTACGTAATATTATAATTCTTGCCTAATGACCGCTTTATCATTTCCCATGTCGCTTCTTTGAAGCCCAGGTGAACCTTTCCCAGTGATGCAGTTAGTAAGCCATCATCAGAAGAAAGGTTAACCTGGGCTGAAAACTAACCATTCTCTTCTGCTACACGGATTCCATCGACGCTTCTTTGAAGCCCAGGTGAACCTTTCCCAGTGATGATGTCATAAATTCATCCACCGAAGAAAGATTAACCTGGGCTCATGATGACTGACAAGTGTGCACTATCAGCAGTGGCGAGATGTAATCATATCGTCAGATTTGGACGAGTGCTGGATCTAGTCATGCTCAATTGAAACCATGCACTACATACGCACTCTCCCAGTCTGAGATAAACAAATCACCAAGAGACAACGGTTGCATTCATATTCGTTGAAGTCCAGGTGAACCTTTCCCAGTGATGCTGCGAGTGATTCATCTTCCGAAGAAGGGTTCACCTGGGCTCATTACGAGACGAGTGTGTAATGCCAATATTCGTGCACTGCTCACATTTATACATCAATCATAGGATCAGATCACTCAGGATTGACCATTATCTACTCGTGTCCCCAGTCCCCAGTTATCTATATGGATTGACAATTATCTACATATTATTTCGCTCAACCTATTCTTATTCAATAATTTTCTTGAATGTATTCTTACTTTTATTTCAATGTATTACTATTCCTTTCAACCTACTGTTTACAATGATTACTTTCAATGTATTTATTCATTAATATTTCTTTCAACCTATTTAATAATGATGAGAATGAACACCATATGATTCGTTCTACATTTACGTAATATTATAATTCTTGCCTAATGACCGCTTTATCATTTCCCATGTCGCTTCTTTGAAGCCCAGGTGAACCTTTCCCAGTGATGCAGTTAGTAAGCCATCATCAGAAGAAAGGTTAACCTGGGCTGAAAACTAACCATTCTCTTCTGCTACACGGATTCCATCGACGCTTCTTTGAAGCCCAGGTGAACCTTTCCCAGTGATGATGTCATAAATTCATCCACCGAAGAAAGATTAACCTGGGCTCATGATGACTGACAAGTGTGCACTATCAGCAGTGGCGAGATGTAATCATATCGTCAGATTTGGACGAGTGCTGGATCTAGTCATGCTCAATTGAAACCATGCACTACATACGCACTCTCCCAGTCTGAGATAAACAAATCACCAAGAGACAACGGTTGCATTCATATTCGTTGAAGTCCAGGTGAACCTTTCCCAGTGATGCTGCGAGTGATTCATCTTCCGAAGAAGGGTTCACCTGGGCTCATTACGAGACGAGTGTGTAATGCCAATATTCGTGCACTGCTCACATTTATACATCAATCATAGGATCAGATCACTTAGGATTAACCATTATCTACTCGTGTCCCCAGTCCCCAGTTATCTATATGGATTGACAATTATCTACATATTATTTCGCTCAACCTATTCTTATTCAATATATGTTTCATAATAATATTTCTTTCGCAGTATTGTTTTCAATAATTTTCATTGAATGTACTCTTACTTTTATTTCAATGAATTACTATTCCTTTCAACCTACTGTTTACAATGATTACTTTCAATGTATTTATTCATTAATATTTCTTTCAACCTATTGTTCTTTTAATAATGATTAGATGTATTTATTAATTAATATTTCTTCCAACCTATTTAATAATGATGAGAATGAACACCATATGATTCGTTCTACATTTACGTAATATTATAATTCTTGCCTAATGACCGCTTTATCATTTCCCATGTCGCTTCTTTGAAGCCCAGGTGAACCTTTCCCAGTGATGCAGTTAGTAAGCCATCATCAGAAGAAAGGTTAACCTGGGCTGAAAACTAACCATTCTCTTCTGCTACACGGATTCCATCGACGCTTCTTTGAAGCCCAGGTGAACCTTTCCCAGTGATGATGTCATAAATTCATCCACCGAAGAAAGATTAACCTGGGCTCATGATGACTGACAAGTGTGCACTATCAGCAGTGGCGAGATGTAATCATATCGTCAGATTTGGACGAGTGCTGGATCTAGTCATGCTCAATTGAAACCATGCACTACATACGCACTCTCCCAGTCTGAGATAAACAAATCACCAAGAGACAACGGTTGCATTCATATTCGTTGAAGTCCAGGTGAACCTTTCCCAGTGATGCTGCGAGTGATTCATCTTCCGAAGAAGGGTTCACCTGGGCTCATTACGAGACGAGTGTGTAATGCCAATATTCGTGCACTGCTCACATTTATACATCAATCATAGGATCAGATCACTCAGGATTGACCATTATCTACTCGTGTCCCCAGTCCCCAGTTATCTATATGGATTGACAATTATCTACATATTATTTCGCTCAACCTATTCTTATTCAATATATGTTTCATTATAATATTTCTTTCGCAGTATTGTTTTCAATAATTTTCTTGAATGTATTCTTACTTTTCAATGTATTACTATTCCTTTCAACCTACTGTTTACAATGATTACTTTCAATGTATTTATTCATTAATATTTCTTTCAACCTATTTAATAATGATGAGAATGAACACCATATGATTCGTTCTACATTTACGTAATATTATAATTCTTGCCTAATGACCGCTTTATCATTTCCCATGTCGCTTCTTTGAAGCCCAGGTGAACCTTTCCCAGTGATGCAGTTAGTAAGCCATCATCAGAAGAAAGGTTAACCTGGGCTGAAAACTAACCATTCTCTTCTGCTACACGGATTCCATCGACGCTTCTTTGAAGCCCAGGTGAACCTTTCCCAGTGATGATGTCATAAATTCATCCACCGAAGAAAGATTAACCTGGGCTCATGATGACTGACAAGTGTGCACTATCAGCAGTGGCGAGATGTAATCATATCGTCAGATTTGGACGAGTGCTGGATCTAGTCATGCTCAATTGAAACCATGCACTACATACGCACTCTCCCAGTCTGAGATAAACAAATCACCAAGAGACAACGGTTGCATTCATATTCGTTGAAGTCCAGGTGAACCTTTCCCAGTGATGCTGCGAGTGATTCATCTTCCGAAGAAGGGTTCACCTGGGCTCATTACGAGACGAGTGTGTAATGCCAATATTCGTGCACTGCTCACATTTATACATCAATCATAGGATCAGATCACTCAGGATTGACCATTATCTACTCGTGTCCCCAGTCCCCAGTTATCTATATGGATTGACAATTATCTACATATTATTTCGCTCAACCTATTCTTATTCAATATATGTTTCATTATAATATTTCTTTCGCAGTATTGTTTTCAATAATTTTCTTGAATGTATTCTTACTTTTATTTCAATGTATTACTATTCCTTTCAACCTACTGTTTACAATGATTACTTTCAATGTATTTATTAGTTAATATTTCTTTCAACCTATTTAATAATGATGAGAATGAACACCATATGATTCGTTCTACATTTACGTAATATTATAATTCTTGCCTAATGACCGCTTTATCCTTTCCCATGTCGCTTCTTTGAAGCCCAGGTGAACCTTTCCCAGTGATGCAGTTAGTAAGCCATCATCAGAAGAAAGGTTAACCTGGGCTGAAAACTAACCATTCTCTTCTGCTACACGGATTCCATCGACGCTTCTTTGAAGCCCAGGTGAACCTTTCCCAGTGATGATGTCATAAATTCATCCACCGAAGAAAGATTAACCTGGGCTCATGATGACTGACAAGTGTGCACTATCAGCAGTGGCGAGATGTAATCATATCGTCAGATTTGGACGAGTGCTGGATCTAGTCATGCTCAATTGAAACCATACACTACATACGCACTCTCCCAGTCTGAGATAAACAAATCACCAAGAGGCAACGGTTGCATTCATATTCGTTGAAGTCCAGGTGAACCTTTCCCAGTGATGCTGCGAGTGATTCATCTTCCGAAGAAGGGTTCACCTGGGCTCATTACGAGACGAGTGTGTAATGCCAATATTCGTGCACTGCTCACATTTATACATCAATCATAGGATCAGATCACTCAGGATTGACCATTATCTACTCGTGTCCCCAGTCCCCAGTTATCTATATGGATTGACAATTATCTACATATTATTTCGCTCAACCTATTCTTATTCAATATATGTTTCATTATAATATTTCTTTCGCAGTATTGTATTCAATAATTTTCTTGAATGTATTCTTACTTTTATTTCAATGTATTACTATTCCTTTCAACCTACTGTTTACAATGATTACTTTCAATGTATTTATTCATTAATATTTCTTTCAACCTATTTAATAATGATGAGAATGAACACCATATGATTCGCTATACATTTACGTAATATTATAATTCTTGCCTAATGACCGCTTTATCATTTCCCATGTCGCTTCTTTGAAGCCCAGGTGAACCTTTCCCAGTGATGCAGTTAGTAAGCCATCATCAGAAGAAAGGTTAACCTGGGCTGAAAACTAACCATTCTCTTCTGCTACACGGATTCCATCGACGCTTCTTTGAAGCCCAGGTGAACCTTTCCCAGTGATGATGTCATAAATTCATCCACCGAAGAAAGATTAACCTGGGCTCATGATGACTGACAAGTGTGCACTATCAGCAGTGGCGAGATGTAATCATATCGTCAGATTTGGACGAGTGCTGGATCTAGTCATGCTCAATTGAAACCATGCACTACATACGCACTCTCCCAGTCTGAGATAAACAAATCACCAAGAGACAACGGTTGCATTCATATTCGTTGAAGTCCAGGTGAACCTTTCCCAGTGATGCTGCGAGTGATTCATCTTCCGAAGAAGGGTTCACCTGGGCTCATTACGAGACGAGTGTGTAATGCCAATATTCGTGCACTGCTCACATTTATACATCAATCATAGGATCAGATCACTCAGGATTGACCATTATCTACTCGTGTCCCCAGTCCCCAGTTATCTATATGGATTGACAATTATCTACATATTATTTCGCTCAACCTATTCTTATTCAATATATGTTTCATTATAATATTTCTTTCGCAGTATTGTATTCAATAATTTTCTTGAATGTATTCTTACTTTTATTTCAATGTATTACTATTCCTTTCAACCTACTGTTTACAATGATTACTTTCAATGTATTTATTCATTAATATTTCTTTCAACCTATTTAATAATGATGAGAATGAACACCATATGATTCGTTCTACATTTACGTAATATTATAATTCTTGCCTAATGACCGCTTTATCATTTCCCATGTCGCTTCTTTGAAGCCCAGGTGAACCTTTCCCAGTGATGCAGTTAGTAAGCCATCATCAGAAGAAAGGTTAACCTGGGCTGAAAACTAACCATTCTCTTCTGCTACACGGATTCCATCGACGCTTCTTTGAAGCCCAGGTGAACCTTTCCCAGTGATGATGTCATAAATTCATCCACCGAAGAAAGATTAACCTGGGCTCATGATGACTGACAAGTGTGCACTATCAGCAGTGGCGAGATGTAATCATATCGTCAGATTTGGACGAGTGCTGGATCTAGTCATGCTCAATTGAAACCATGCACTACATACGCACTCTCCCAGTATGAGATAAACAAATCACCATGAGACAACGGTTGCATTCATATTCGTTGAAGTCCAGGTGAACCTTTCCCAGTGATGCTGCGAGTGATTCATCTTCCGAAGAAGGGTTCACCTGGGCTCATTACGAGACGAGTGTGTAATGCCAATATTCGTGCACTGCTCACATTTATACATCAATCATAGGATCAGATCACTCAGGATTGACAATTATCTACTCGTGTCCCCAGTCATCTATATGGATTGACAATTATCTACATATTATTTCGCTCAACCTATTCTTATTCAATATTTGTTTCATTATAATATTTCTTTCGCAGTATTGTTTTCAATAATTTTGTTGAATGTTTTCTTACTTTTATTTCAATGTATTACTATTCCTTTCAACCTACTGTTTACAATGATTACTTTCAATGTATTTATTCAATAATATTTCTTTCAACCTATTGTTCTTTTAATAATGATTAGAATGAACATCATATCAGATGTATTTATTCATTAATATTTCTTTCAACCTATTTAATAATGATGTGAATGAACACCATATGATTCGCTATACATTTACGTAATATTATAATTCTTGCCTAATGACCGCTTTATCCTTTCCCATGTCGCTTCTTTGAAGCCCAGGTGAACCTTTCCCAGTGATGCAGTTAGTGAGCCATCATCAGAAGAAAGGTTAACCTGGGCTGAAAACTAACCATTCTCTTCTGCTACACGGATTCCATCGACGCTTCTTTGAAGCCCAGGTGAACCTTTCCCAGTGATGATGTCATAAATTCATCCACCGAAGAAAGATTAACCTGGGCTCATGATGACTGACAAGTGTGCACTATCAGCAGTGGCGAGATGTAATCATATCGTCAGATTTGGACGAGTGCTGGATCTAGTCATGCTCAATTGAAACCATGCAATACATACGCACTCTCCCAGTCTGAGATAAACAAATCACCAAGAGACAACGGTTGCATTCATATTCGTTGAAGTCCAGGTGAACCTTTCCCAGTGATGCTGCGAGTGATTCATCTTCCGAAGAAGGGTTCACCTGGGCTCATTACGAGACGAGTGTGTAATGCCAATATTCGTGCACTGCTCACATTTATACATCAATAATAGGATCAGATCACTCAGGATTGACAATTATCTACCAGTGTCCCCAGTCCCCAGTTATCTATATGGATTGACAATTATCTACTCGTGTCCCCAGTTATCTATATGGATTGACAATTATCTACATATTATTTTGCTCAACCTATTCTTATTCAATATTTGTTTCATTATAATATTTCTTTCGCAGTATTGTTTTCAATAATTTTGTTATATGTATTTTTACTTTTATTTCAATGTATTACTTTTCCTTTCAACCTATTGTTCTTTTAATAATGATGAGAATGAACACCATATGATTCGTTCTACATTTACGATTATTATAATGCTTGCCTAATGACCGCTTTATCATTTCCCATGTCGCTTCTTTGAAGCCCAGGTGAACCTTTCCCAGTGTGGCAGTTAGTAAGCCATCATCAGAAGAAAGGTTAACCTGGGCTGAAAACTAACCATTCTCTTCTGCTACACGGATTCCATCGACGCTTCTTTGAAGCCCAGGTGAACCTTTTCCAGTGATGATGTATTTATTAATTTTCCTATCAACCTATTGTTCTTTTAATAATGATGAGAATGAACACCATATGATTCGTTCTACATTTACGTAATATATAATTCTTGCCTAATAACCGCTTTATCCTTTCCCATGTCGCTTCTTTGAAGCCCAGGTGAACCTTTCCCAGTGATGCAGTTAGTAAGCCATCATCAGAAGAAAGGTTAACCTGGGCTGAAAACTAACCATTCTCTTCTGCTACACGGATTCCATCGACTCTTCTTTGAAGGCCAGGTGAACCTTTCCCAGTGATGATGTCATAAATTCATCCACCGAAGAAAAAGTAACCTGGGCTCATGAGGACATGTGTGCACTATCAGGAGTGGCGAGATGTAATCATATCGTCAGAATTGGACGAGTGCTGGATCTAGTCATGCTCAATTGAAACCATGCACTACATACGCACTCTCCCAGTCTGAGATAAACAAATCACCAAAAGACAACGGTTGCATTCAAATTCGTTGAAGTCCAGGTGAACTTTTCCCAGTGATGCTGCGAGTGATTCATCTTCCGAAGAAGGGTTCACCTGGGCTCATTACGAGACGAGTGTGTAATGCCAATATTCGTGCACTGCTCACATTTATACAGGGTTAGCTTTTTGGGACACTAGGTTTAACCTTTTCTTACCCTCAATTCACCTATTTTTTCGAAGAGTGTATATCACAGGTGAAAGTTTAAATTAACAGAACATTTAAGAAACCAATCTAGAATCTCCTTCACTCTCTACTGTATAAATGTGGTCTTATGATTAGTTCTAAATAGACTATTTATATTCTGAACAAGCAAAGCTTAATTGGTATTTTGTACGGGAAATGTCTGCCGAGTTAAAAAATAGACCAGTGAGATTGGGATGAAAATCCTCATCACATCCCTCATTTATAAGAAATAAAGTAATTGAGAGATTTCAAAACCAGGTGAGTCTAATGGAAACTTGGGAGAGAGAGAGAGGGGGGGGGGGAGGAGAGGAGAGAAAGGAGGGGGAGGGGGAAGAGTGGGAATGTAGCAGCCAGAGAGAGAGAGAGATTACCACAGCGCCTGACTCTTCAATCCGTCCTTGCCAAATCTTAAATCCCTCTCGAGAGGTTGGCAGAATCTTTCCTTTCTCCTGCGGTTGCATGGAATTCTCATTATCATTCTTACGGTTTTGCTTAATCCTCTATGATGCAAGTTGGCTTATTTCCAATGAGGTCAATGTCTTGCTTCACTGATTTGTGGAATTCTAGCTTAATGATAATTTTTATTTAGATAATCGAAAATTCAGTAGTTATGATTCAGCAGATTTCAATCTCCATGGGGTTGATAGATATGAAAAATCGAAAGTAATTTTTTTAAAATGCAGTTGAAAAGTAAATATAACCATAGTTATATTTAACTTATTATATCAACCCAGATTAGAAAAATTATCCTAGAAAAGAAAAGAGAGAAAACGAACTTGTTTTCCCATTAACAAGCCTTCCATCCTGATTGGCACCGAAGATCCGACAAGAAGATTCTGACGAGTTTATACCTTCATCAGAAGCAGATTAGTCCATCTGGGGCTGCGAGAAGAGGAATTAGGGAGAAGATGATGTGAGGGCCGGGGGGAGGGGACGGGGGATTTTAGATGGTTGCAGGGGAGGGGTCGCCCCACGAGCTGTTGCTAAGGAGAGTATAAAGTGGATTCTATACTTTTGTTTTTGTTTGTTTGCTTGTCTCTTTTTCCCTTTCTCTCTCTACTTGTATTGAAGTATATATGCATGTATGTGTGTGTGTGTGTGTGTGTGTGTGTGTGTGTGTGTGTGTGATATATAGGTGTTGAAATATAGAAGAGTTGAAACATATTTCCTTTTGCACTAAGTTTCACTCCTACTTTCGTCCTCGAAATCTTTTCCACCCCTCTCACTCCCGAAACACTTGCATTCTCCTCTCTCAATTATTTCAGCCCCTATACATAAGGCAAACATTTTTTCTAATAGAAATGAGGGAATCCTGAGTAATACCATTGATTTTATCGACGACATAGCTTCCCCTAGCCCTGTATATACCATCAAAGAGAGCACAGTCAATCAAGAATCTAATTCCCCCGCACTTCAAATAAAGAAAGTGACTATAATACACTCTGACCATTCGCTTTCATCTTCCCCCATAGTGCCCTCTGTGTGTGTATGCGTGAATGTGTGTTTGTATGCGTGAATATGTATGTGTATGTGTGAATATGTGTGTGTGTATGCGTGAATATGTGTGTATGCGTGAATATGTGTGTGTATGCGTGAATATGTGTGTGTATGCGTGAATATGTGTGTGTGTGTGTGTATGTGTGTGTGTGTGTGTGTGTGTGTGTGTGTGTGTGTGTGTTTGTGTGTGTGAAGTAACTATTCCTCCGACTGCTTCTTCCACAGGCAGGCTACACGTGAGCTCCTCTTTTACTAAAGAAGTCGGACCAGTGCTTTATTCAGATTTTAAATGGCAGATGAAAGTAGTCAGGTTCTCTCTATAATATTGTTTTTACTTTTCCAAAGTATGTTTTATCACCGAATGGGATACTAATGACACTACATTACGGATTATGTGTGGATAAATAGGTTCTTATTATTTGGAATGGTTTAGTCTCGGGTTAGATCGAATCATGATTCATCATTTATATTTATTACAATCTTAAATAAACTGTACTTCACATAATTATTGAACTTCCCTTTTATAACTTTGACAAAAATATAATTTCCTGTTTGAATTCCCGTTCTTTCAGCTTCAGTTTTCCTGCTTTCGTTGTCTTTCCGATCACACTAGACAGAGCAGGATATGTCCGGCCCTTGACAGCAGTAGGTCTCAGAAAAAAAATGTTTTCGAAACGCATTTTTTGTGAAAGACTGATTTGAGACTAAACGTCGCCATCAATGTTTGCCTATTGTGATTGTGCTAAAAGTGCCCGTTACACCAGTTCCAGTTGCTCTTTATTAAGAAAAACACAACATATTTAAAAAAATAATGCTGGCATTAGGTAAAACAGTGTAATGTTTCCAAACTTTTTAACAGAATATTAATGGCTGATATTAGTTGTCAGTGAAAATATTTGCGAAATATCACAGGCTTCGTTACAAACAAGAGCATTTCCTTAACAGAATAATGGATACTACGCATGTATAGCCTGAAAATAATGCAGTCCATGCACCATAGGGGTATATCAGTTGAAACTGTGGGGAACTGTGCCTTTCTATACTTCTTATAGCCGAAGAAAAAAAAAATCTTCAACTGATCCACCTTGACGGTTATGGGGGAACGAGGCTGAACTAAGCAGTCAAGTTCGTAACTGTGACTGCCTTAAGTGGTAACTGTGCACAGAACATTAGCTAAGAAAGGTGACTGGAAGGAAGTGTAATTCAGATGAAAAGAAAAGAGATGGCAAGGAAGATAGTTTTCTTAGTTTACTTTTATACGTATCAGCGAATATCTGTAAATGATTATGCAATAATAACTTACCTGTATAAAGCTTCAGTAACACTGATGCCCCTACCAGTTTCAAACTGTATTTTAACGTGCGAGGTGAAAGCGTAATTTCATTTTCAAGCGAGTCATTAAAGAAATATATATATTTTAATTATTTCAAATATGGGCCTAGAACGTTAATGCACTATCGAGAAATAATTAATGACAAGTATTTCGCCATCCCCCCCCCCCAAAAAAAAAAAAAAAAAAAAAAAAAAAATAATGTCTAGGCCTGATTAAAAAAGACCCGCGGAAGTGTAGTGAATTCGTCACATTTTAGCCGCGAGAGATTTATACGCATCTCCATGTCCTCAGCCCCCCAACAAAAAAGCTTCCTCTCCCTGACCCATTTCCCCTCTCCTATGGACGCGATACTAACGCTGGTGCATCTTGCAGCAATGAAATCACTCCCTTTCAACACATGTCCCGCTGTGTGCTGATGGTTACCTATATTGCGACTGATGAATGCATGGCGGGTGATAATGCTCGTGCAGAGGCGTGAGATTTTGTTCTCTTTCTTTTCGACCTTCTCACGATTTGTGTTTTTTAGAGGTTGTATAAGCAAATGATATTAATAACGAATAGCTTATTTCATAAAGCTGCCGTCTCACAATTTATTAACACACACACGCACATGATGGTGCACACGCGCGCACACACACACACACACACACACACACACATACACACACACTTGTATATACATCTATATATGTGTGTGTGTGTGTATGTGTTTGTGCATATATACATACATATGTATACATTTACATGTATATGTATGTATGTATGTGTATATATATAGAGAGAGAGACATGTTTATAAATATAGATACATATGTGTATATATATATATTGTAACATTAGCTTTAGCCCCTGAGCAATGACACCCCCTAACCAAGGACAGGGGGGTAACAAATACCCATTCATTAGGAGTATGAGGTTATTCTTATGCTTAATGTAGGTGTCAAAGCCTTCTTTTTAAGTAAAGATATAAGCACGAGCTGATTTCTTATAGCATTTAATTTCAGTAATTCATCAGGAGTTCATTAATATCACTCCATAATTCCAGTTTCGTATTTGATTAGTTCATGTTCTAGTATGTTTTCTATCATATATACTTTGCGTTATTCGAAGGTCACAAGTACTGATGCATAATCACTTTAAGTATGGAAGGGAGAAGCAGAAAGTCACTATTCATCTTAACACTATATTTACATTAACCACATGTTCAGTAATTAACCATCACCACATCATCGAAAGTATTCAGCACACTCACCATCATTAACACACTATAATGTAACATATCGATAAATAGAATGAATATTGATATATATACATATATATACTGATAATGAAATATATAGATAGTGAACCTATAAAGAGACAAGATAATAAATAAGCGAACCACAACCGGCTCCTCCCGACCACCGACCAGCGCTTGCCAGCTCGTTCCCTGAGACATGCAAGTATGTTTCGAGTACCTTCCCCGTTATTCACCATGCACTGAAGAAGGATCGAACCATGCACTGTGAACCGTGAATATGAATCTGAATCCCTGTGCCCGCTTTCTTTTCTTTTATTTTTTTAAAGTTAATTTAATTACTGCCTTA
>NC_061860.1:13683931-13686431 GCF_019202785.1 Penaeus chinensis
ATTTACGATTGTTGATCACATGTTTCTAAGTTCATATTATCTAGCTAGCTAGCTTATTTTCGCCTGTTTATTCTTCTTGGTGATTCATTATGTTCAGTGTTAAAAGTTTCGATGATAATCCGTCAGCCGAAGCGCTGGCCGGTCTAACTAAAGCCTAGTGGAGAGAGTTAGTCGCTCTTTATTGCATCCCTATTTGGTTATCTTTGCGGATTAGTAACGGAATATTTGTTAGACACAATGTGCAGGATGAGGATGATCTAGAGCACTTGCGTCCTCGTGATGTCACGATGGCCCGCCAGTATAACATGGAGAGCCGTAAATTAGATTTAGAGATGTTTAAGGCAGAGCATTAGCGGATGCGTCTCATGCAGAGACCTAACCAGGAACATCGTCCTCACTTTCGGGTAAAGGATGCAATTAGATTTGTTCCTAAATTCAATGAGACAGAGCAAAGTATTTTTTCATTCACTTTGAACATGTTGCTGCCTTGCATGGCTGGCCCAAAGATTAGCGGGTATTACTTGTACACAGCGCATTTGTTGGCAGGGCGCAAGAGGTTTTCCCAGCTCTGGATTTGGTACAGTCACAGAATGATTAAGCTGTGAGGCAGGATGTGTTAAATGTTTTTAAATATCGAAATCAAGATAAATCAAAAAGAATATTAGATTTCTGCTGACGTATGATCGCCACCACCACCACTATTTTATTAGAAAAACGGGGAAAACATATCTTCTTTGAGTGAATTATTTTAAGATTATCAAAGTCATAATTCCTGTAATGATGGGATTAAGTCAACTAATATTCAAATTTCCTGCATTTTACTATTTTTAGTTTTACATGAGAATACATTAAATCTATATTCAAATTAAATACATTAAATCTATATTCAAATTAAATACATTAAATCTATATTCAAATTAAATACATTAAATCTATATTCAAATTAAATACATTAAATCTATATTCAAATTAAATACATTAAATCTATATTCAAATTAAATACATTAAATCTATATTCAAATTAAATACATAAATCTATATTCAAATGGACCGTTCTTTATAAACTTGTTAATTATAACTGACAAGCCCTGCTTACCAAATTAACCACCAAAACCACACGGGCCGTAGATCCCTCCTAAATCACGTCCCCCGGAAGAGTGGGAGAGTGACCCGGGGTCAGCCTCCCGCTCACTCCCCCTCAAGCAGCGTCATCATCACCTGATTGTACAGCGGACGATGTCCCGTCATCACGTCTTTTTCCACTTGTGCCCTGAACCTGTGATTTCCCTTTCCTTTCTAACACTTTCTAACATAAAAAGGTACCAGAGGCTTATAGACTAGATTTCCGTAATTGCCGTAAAGATGGTAAACAAGTTTTGGTTAATTTATCCGAGAAAAGCAATTAACTTGATGATCGAGTGCGATAAATTACTAAAGCTGTTTTTATTCGATGACATAAAGAAAAGTATGCCGTTAAGAGTTTGCTCTCACATTGACGGGTGTGATCTGTGCACATTAGATCTCAATAATCCGAACTACTCTTGCAGATCTAATGACCCTTCATTCCAGTCTAACCAGCATAGTGGTAAGAGGATGGAGTATATAGTGCCAGAAGGACTGTACTGCCAGATATCTGCGGGTATCTGACAGTACAGTGTATTAAAAGATTTCTTTCAGTATATTGCAAGATTTTTTTCAATGCGTTACTAGATTTCTTTCAATGTATTAACAAGATTTATTTCAATGTATTACAAAATTTCATTTCAATGTGTTACTAGATTTCTTTCAATGTATTACAAGATTTCTATCAATGTATTAACAAGATTTCTTTCAATGTATTAACGTGATATATTAAATATATTAACGTGATATATTAAATATATTAACGTGATATATTAAATATATTAACGTGATATATTAAATATATCAACGTGATATATTAAATGTATGAACGTGAAATATAAAATGTATTAACATGATTTATTAATGTATTAACGTGATATATTAAATGTATTAACATGATTTATTTCAATGCATTAATATAACTTATTAAATTTGTTGACATGATTTATTTCAGTGTATTAACATGATTTATTAAATGTATTAATATGACTTCTTCTAATATATTATTAGGATTTCTTTATTTTTTTCTTTAAAATACATTTCTTGTCTAATAACTGCTTTCATTTCCCGTGACGCTTCATTGAAGCCCAGGTGAACCTTTCCCAGTGATGCAGTTAGTAACCCATCCTCAAAAGTAGGTTAACCTTAGATTGTTGTTTAAATGCTGACATTTATACAACAATCAAAGGATTAGTTCATTCCCAATTGCCTAACCAAATTGACAGTTATCTACTCCTGTACTGCATATATATTGTTTGCAATAATTTCATTAAATGTATTACTATTGTATTTTAATGTATTGTTTAAAGTGATTTCATTAAATGTATTACTATTTTTTTCAATGTATTCAATACTTCAATGATTTCCTTCATTGTAT
>NC_061860.1:13731431-13733931 GCF_019202785.1 Penaeus chinensis
GATAGATAGATATACATATACATATATATAAATGATATATATATATATATATATATATATATATCTATACAGACATACATATACATATACATAATATATATACATATAAATATATATATAATCAAATGCCAAGTTGTTGGGTATAAACATTTAATGGACATTTACGAACTGCTGTGCATACGCAAAGTTATGGTAGAATAGCGTAATAAAGACGCAAGGTGTGAAATGAGAGGATATACCGACCGGTTGTTTGCCACGTACCTCTTTTCAAGGTCGGAAGATTACCTCTTATTAGATATATGGTATACATATTAACTAAGGTCCAAGCTACAATATATTACCTGAAATTCCCAATCCACGGCGTAATTCATAGTGAACGTAAACGTTTTTCATCATAAATCAACGTGAATCTTCTAAACATGTGTTGGTCATTCGCGAACTGATATTCACATATAAATGTCGTTTTTAAATGTCGTCATGTAAGTTAGGAACAAGCAAAAATACGTCCAGGTGCATGCTGCGCAAATTAGTGAAAATCGCATTTCACCCCATACTTTAGGAAGATATTCTCTACTCTTAATTTTTTGGATGTGTATATTTTTTTCCATGTGCGTTATGTGTAAACTATCATATTAAACGGAAGTTAACCAACCGATCTAGTAACTTGGACAAGCAGTTGGTCAAAGGAATGGGTCGGGAACCTTGACAGAGGGAACTAGATATATATTCAAGAAGGGGAGAACAAGGGCTTCATGTCAATGGGGAGGAAAATTTCCAGAGAGCGAATTGGAAGAAAGGTGTCGCAGTATAGGCCTACTGTAATTGAATACCGTCAGACCCTTTATGGGTGTTGCCGCTGTGAAGTGACGTTCAGAGGAAAGAAAGGGAGCATAGTAAGACTCAGCAGAGGATTCGGGGAAGATGTGCGTTCTCTGGTAGATAAGCGAGGGCAGAAATGAGAGACACTAGTGACCTGGCTGAAATAGGCAACAATTTCCTTAGCAACTTGGAGAGGATCAGATATAGGAGTACAACAAATATAGAGAACGGGGACAGGATGGCGGGCGTTTGCCTAACAGCAGAAACTGGTGTAGATGTAACGCAGGAAACAAAATCGCCAGCTAATTGTGATGGAGTTGGGTTGTACGACGAAGACAGGCAGATGTTCTATTAAAGAAGTTAGGCCGGATATCAGACTAGGGTGTCTCGTTCAAAACTCACACTTCAACCTAAGTACTTTGGTGCATACCGTTCCACCATGGACAATATTGAGAGTGTAGAGTGATGTTTTTACTTTTTTTCAACTACGGTAGCATTGGTAAATTAAAGTAATTATAGTTATATCCCTTATCGGGGCGTAGGATATATTCATTTCATGAATATATAACAAACGACTCTCCTGAGGCCGAGGTATATCACCTATAAGGCTCATGTGTCCGTCTTTGGACCCAAGATAGCGTTTTATGAGGGCCTCGGTTTACTCGAGAATTTCTGCACGATCAGAGGCAAGATAGTGCTCTTAAAAGATGCATTGCTCTGCTTCTTTGCCAAACTGATATGAATTTATGGAGGTTCATAGGTACACATAACCGGTGTTTACAATAAATACCCTGTAACACAAGACCAATAACCAATCCAGGCAATAGCATATTACATGAAATAATTTGCAGATGTAATGTTTTTAATTTTGTTTATTTCTTGTCATAAGTCATTATAACAAAGTGAGTAAATTAAAAATGAAATATATAGCATAACACATCCTGTGTATGTGTATCTGTGCGCATGCGTGCGTGCGTGTGTGTGTATGTGTGTGTGTGTGCACGTGTTCGTTTCTCTGGTACTCTGCTACAGTTATGTATAAATATTTTGTTTCTCAAAATCCATATTTTCATATCATACCATACTAATATAAAAACGGCATATTATTATTTTTTCAAGCACTTGTATAATGCAACTTAGTTTGTTCATTATCAAATTAAGAAGTATAACGTAAAACTGTATTTTCATTAGATGACTTTGAAAACCTTCAGTGTCATTTAGGAGATGTAAACGTGAGGAGAGAGAGAAAAGGAGAAAGAGAGAAAGAGAGAGAAAGAGAGAGAGAGAGAGAAGAGAGAGAGAGAGAGAGAGAGAGAGAGAGAGAGAGAGAGAGAGAGAGAGAGAGAGAGAGAAGAGAGACAGAGACAGACAAATAGACAGAGAGAGACAAGGATAGATAGATAGACTGGGGTACAGGCTTGTCTTTATTTCCCACTTTTTCGTTTCTCTCCCATTGCAATATTTTCTCTTTCATTTTTCTTTTCCTCTGAACTCCTGATATGAATTATGTAGTAATACTATGAGCGCGACATGTAAACTAATGCCCTCTACATCATGCAAGGCTCACGCACCGCTGCTACTCGTACCGTGATAAATGCGTTACTGGGAGTGTCTGACGGGTGTTTGAATATATGTGTGTGTGTGTGTGTGTGTGTGTGTGTGTGTGTGTGTGTGTGTGTGT
>NC_061860.1:13738931-13751431 GCF_019202785.1 Penaeus chinensis
CATTTTTATCCTACATAGCTACAGACAAAACACTGAGGTATATATGAGTAATGCATATGCATAAAGACCAAGTGAGGTATATACAGGGTGGTTTCAAGACGAATTTTTGGGTCATTCTAACTTCACATCCCTTGTGCTCATTACATGACATCACTACGCTATCTTTCCCTACCCATACATTCATTCTATGGAATATAGACATGTGATCTTATACGTTTACACAATCGTTAACAAATTCATATGTGCAGCATAAATGTCTATATAAATATCATATGATTTCTTATAGAATAATATTCTATTTCATCTTGTCATGATTTTCTAGTTTAGAATTATTATTTCTGTTTCTGAATACTTTCATTTCATCAATGTTGCACTTGATGAAAATGTTCCTTTTAATACTGTCGTAATTATATATATATATATACTACTGCTATTGCTGATGTTATTTAATTCCTGAACTCAATGTTGCTTGAGGATGTTTTGTAATTGTTGTTTATATATTTATTTCCCATTATTGTTATTAATCTTAATGGGGGGGGGGGGGGCATAAAGCATCATATCAACTTTCGAACCCAAGCTTCTTCTTGCGCTCCTCTATACAAAATGTATTCCTCACACATTATATTTTGTTGCATAAACACTCTAAGAGGTGAAGTGATTTCTTGTACGCCTAACACAAGAGATCTAAGCCCTAAACTGACGGCTGTTGGCATCAAACATCCACGGGGAAACGGAGGGGGGGGTGGGGGTGGGTTGTTCGAAGGAGGAGGTGATCGATCAAACGCCAAGAAAGTCTGTAATCAGATGCACTTTTTTTTTTTTTTTAGTTTGTAAGTATATACAGCAATTTTCTCAGTAGATTGTTATTTCTATATTCTTATAATGTTTTTATTTTTTTTAGCCTTCTCGGTTTGGCCGTCAAACAGTGGCAGCATTTACCATCATAAGGTAAATTCTAAGGCATCAGGCGAGGAAATGTTCACTTGAAAAAATAGTGGTAGCTAGCACGTACACACACACACGCGCGCACAGACACACACACACACACACACACACATACACACACCCACACACACACACACACACACACACACATACACGCACACACGCACACATGCACATACATGCATACACACATATATACGTGTGTTACGGGTGAGCATAATCGATGACTTAAGCAACAAATACTCTATCTATAAGATCCTAAATGAACATTGTCAATTTATCTCTTTATAGACGCAAATGTGCAGTAAATGCATTATCTAGTGCTTTCGTTTTCCTAGAGATTGGAACCTTAATAATGTAATAAACAAAGCATGTAATGTTTTTATTCTTTGGGGAAACTGTATTAAATTCAATTCTAAAGAAATTAAAACAGAAAAGTATTCATTTTGTAGAAATTGCAGGCATAGAAAATGAGCTTATACTGACTTATGCGTCCTTTATGGCAGCCGTTTTCTTTGATAAAATGAAATTAATCATTACAGAGTTTTGCTCCTCCTTTGGAAAATATATGTGATAGTATATATATATATATATATATATATATATATATATATATATGTGTGTGTGTGTGTGTGTGTGTGTTGTGTGTGTGTGTGTGTGTGTACATATACATATATACATTCTATCTATTTATTTCTCTATTTGTTTATTCAATTACATATGTATTTACATTTACTTATTCATATATTTATAAATGTACATTGGTTTTACGAAAATAAAATCAAATTTATTATGTAGAGGCCTCTGGGCAGCTACCCACTTTGCTCACTCCAAATTCTGGATCTCTGCCACACCACTCCCATTCTTCTACCATACCACCACTCAGCCATCAGTCTACCATTCCTCCATCATATCACCACCATATCCCCCACATCACCTGCCATGTTTCCACCATACGATCATTCCTCAATTCCTCCGTCACACCATCACTCTGCTATTCGCCCAACATATCCGATCCTTTGCCATATCATCCTGCTATCCCTCTGCCACCCAGTCACCCTGTCATCCCTTTGCCAGTCACCCTGTCACCTCTCTGTCGCAGTCACCCTGTCATCCCTCTGTCGCACTCACCCTATCACCTCTCTGCCGCAGTCACCCTGTCATCCCTCTGTCGCAGTCACCCTGTCATCCCTCTGCCGCAGTCACCCTGTTATCCCTCTGCCACTCACCCTGCCATCCCTGAGAGACTGAGGGTTAAGCCTATAAAAGGGGTTGACATTTTCGCAATTTGAGAAAATACTTTAAGAGTATTACTTTCAGATTCCATTTTATGAGTAATTTACGTAAGCTTGCAGTGGCGAAGAAGAGATCATTATATTCTAAATAGTTATGGAAAATATGTTAAACAGAGGACGACTGTACAACATTAAAACGAAGAATAAAGAGCATAAGAGTATATGTTAAGCGAAGAACAAGGGAACTGAGAGCTAAAGTCATCATCATCATCATTATAATCATCATCATCATTATCATCAATTAACATCAGCATTTATTTATACGAAAGTTTTAAATATATCTGGTTGTGAGGAATTTCAACATGAAATCTCCCAATCTCCCCGTTCGCTATGAAGAGTGCGACCAAGGAGGCCTGTGCAATCATGATTATTGCAGCGTCATTACAACAGGTTAATTATATCCTCTGCTCTTTTTCGTCTTTCTTTCTCCTCCTTTTCTTCCATTCGCTCCCCTTTCCCTTTTCCCCACCCCCCTTTTCTTTATCTGCCTCTACTTCTATTACTACTACTATTACCGATACTCTTGGCCAATTTTACATGGCACAAATATATACCGAGACAGACATGCACTCATAAACGCAGTCGCACAAATACATATTTATGCCTCTATGCCTGAGTAATCCTTAACATTTGAATTACTATCAACATGACTTTTTTTTAAGCTATCATGAATATTAGAGACAATCGGTATTGTCATCGTTTTATAAATAGATTAATCAATATACACAATCGAATGAAAAAAAAATCCCCTTTCTGGAGTTACAACTACTGCGTCCCCGCCTGATCCGCGTGAATACCATGCAAATTGTTTCTCAGGCAATTTGCAAGACGGAAATGCGAAACTGTTCACATGTAAATGTATAACTTGAAGCCTCGTGCATCATGAAGTTGGTGCAGGTTAACTAGATGTGCGAATCGAGGTGCGGAGATGTGTGTAATAACACACGGCACGTCGAGCGTGATTTGACGGAGAATAATATATAAAATGGAAATTAGATTGATTTTATTCCTTTCTTCCATTCTCAAAATTACATGCTCTATACAGAACTGGAGCATTAACCCATTAACGCCTCATATAGCAAGAATACATGCCATGCCCACAGTAATACAAGTTTATTTATTGGATTTGCTCTACTAGTCTTTAGTCACCAACGAGTCAGTTATTAGTCCTACCTATCTTGACTTTTGGAAAGGGTCTTTTGCATTATTATTTCATTGTCTTAAATATGACCAAGGTTTTAATAACAATCAAATAATCATAACATCAATAACAATATCTATATCAATTATATTAAAAAGAAAAACACATTTTCCCGCCAATTCAAGGAATGGGGAAATCAGGATCGGTAACTAGGGTCTATTGATCGACTCCTTGGTGGCATAACACATGTGGAGCCATCCGTATGTAACAAAATTCAAAAAGAAAGAAAAAAAAAAAATACAGGGGGTAGAATATAAATCCGTGGCAGTTGGGTTAAGCTTTTAAAAGTCAATAAAGTGATCTCTATTTTTTCAACTGATACAGTGCTGTTCATTTCAGGATTACAGTACTGATCATTGTAAAACTTCGGACGAACAGTGTAAAAATAATTCAAATCACGTAATAGAGAGAAAGAGTGACAATAAGCACAAAGGCCAATGCATTAATTAACAAATTACACTAGTGTTCGCTTCAGGGGGTGAGAGGATTTTTATACTCTAACATGCGTGTATATATATGTACGAGTATATATATATATATATATATATATATATATATATGTATATATGTATACATATATGTGTGTATGTGTATATATATGTATGTATATATATGTGTATATATATGTATGTATATATATGTGTATATATATGTATGTATATATATGTGTATATATATGTATGTATACACATACACACACACACACACACATATATGTATGTATATATATAACTCCAGGAAAGTATTTATTTTAGTCTATTCGATTGTGACAATAAGCACATGCGCCAACGCATTTCATCAACAAATGACGCTAGTGTTCGCTCAGGGGGTGAGAGGATTTTTATGATTTAACAAGCGTGTATGTATATGTATGTGTGTATATATATATATATATATATATATATATATATATATATATATATGCATATACATACATACATACATACATACATCTATACACACACACACACACACACACACACACACACACACACACAGTCTGAAGCGGTTCGCTTGTGAACGTTTATTAACTTATCTATAAAATAATTACTGTAACGATTGTCTGTAATACCCATGGTAGTTTAAAAATTCATGTTCATATCAATTCAAATGTTAAGAATTACTCATGCATAGAGGTATAAATATGTATTTGTGCGACTGCGTTTATGAGTGCATGTCTGTCTGGGTGTATATTTGTGTCATGTGAAATTGGCCAAGAAGGTAAAGGAGGAGTATCAGTAGTAGTAGTAATAGAAGTAGAGGCAGATAAAGAAAAGGGGGTAGGGAAAAGGGAAAGGGGAGCGAGTGGAAGAAAAGGAGAAGGGAGGACGAAAAAGAGCAGAGGATATCATTAACCTGCTGTAATGACGCTGCAATAATCATGATTGCACAATGATATTATTGATAAGAAGGATGTTATTGATAATTTAGATGAACGTTTGACCTTCACACTTGTAGGTGCCACATTCTGCCATACTTGTACCAGTCTTCAGGAACATAATTGTTTACGAAATCCTACAGTTTAAGAGACCCCAGAGTAAAGAATAAATAAATTAATTAAGATAAAATAAAAAGATAAAATAAAATAATAACAAACAAATTAACAATAAAGAATGAAAAATAAAATTACAGTAAAACAGAAACTGATGTACTTTCTCTCTTTTCCTGAATCAGCATAATATCACTGACAAGGCTGTGTTGTTGTTCATTGCCATTAAAACAAATACTGTGATCCTCAGCAAGGGACAAATCGGTAGATGTTATATATGTGTACACACACACACACACACATGTATATGTATATATGTATATATGTGTACACACACACACACACACACGGGAGGTTGGACGTCTTCATGTTCAAATTCCTCACAGCCAGTTTTATTCGAAACTTTCGAGTAAACAGAACCTAATGTTAATTGAGGTGATGATGATGATCCTGGTTGCTGATAATGATGATGAGGAGAATTATGATGATAATGATGATGATGATGATGATGTTAATGATGATGATGATGATGATGATCATGATGATATTAACGGTGATGAGGATTATGATGATGATCTTTCTTATTTCAAAATGTGTTAATCTGCAAATGCAAATCCGCTGCGCGTATTTACACTTTCAACGTTGCAATTTATTTGCTCCCAGCTCCCTTGTAATTCGCTTAATATATACTCTCCTTATTATTTCACTGAATACTTTTTACGAACTTTTTATTATCTTTCCTTGGTTTATTCCTCTTCTTGTGTTTTTTTCATTTTATTCCTTTCTTGTGTGTTTTATTCTTCGTTTTTATGATGGCCAGTCGTCCTTCGTTCAATATATATTCTAAATATTCCACAGTTATTTAGATTATGGTTATCTCTTCTTCGCCACTGTAAGATTAAGTAAATTACTCTTCAAATCATATAGTAATATTTACTGACCATCTCGAAAATATGCGATCTGCACTGTTCTTCAGTATTTAATATTCATGAAACAGAATCTGAAAATAATACTCTTACAATGTTTTCTTAGATTGCGAAAGCGTTAATGCCTCATAAAGAACAGAACCAGAAAAAAATAGTTCGTCATCAATACATTAAAAATTCTCTCTATATATCTATATCTCATATGTGTGTGTGTGTGTGTGTGTGTGTGTGTGTGTGTGTGTGTGTGTGTGTGTGTGTGTGTGTGTGTGTGTGTGTGTGTGTGTACACATATATACATATATACATATACATGTGTGTGTGTGTGTGTACACATATATAACATCTACCGATTTGTCCCTTGCTGAGGATCACAGTATTTGTTTTAATGGCAATGAACAACAACACAGCCTTGTCAGTGATATTATGCTGATTCAGGAAAAGAGAGAAAGTACATCAGTTTCTGTTTTTACTGTAATTTTATTTTTCATTCTTTATTGTTAATTTGTTTGTTATTATTTTATTTTATCTTTTTATTTTATTTTAATTTATTTATTTATTCTTTACTCTGGGGTCTCTTAAACTGTAGGATTTCGTAAACAATTATGTTCCTGAAGACTGGTACAAGTATGGCAGAATGTGGCACCTACAAGTGTGAAGGTCAAACGTTCATCTAAATTATCAATAACATCCTTATTATCAAAAATATAATTGTCATTACTATTATTACATTAATTTCAGTATCCTCGTTATCACATTTCTATTTAGATATTATTACCGTCATTTGTTGCTCATCTTTGCCCGCTAGTTATTATTTATGCTTAAAATAATGATGAAGCCTAAAACACACGAGTCTGTAGCATAAAGAAAAGAAAGTTTTGACCACAACGTCACAGTAAACCAAGAAATCAGGGAAATGCAGTCGATTCTCGCGGAAGAGATATCGTATGTTAAAAAAATATCTTGCTTTGACGGTCTAAATATATAAGATGCATTTGGTGATCATACTGATGCTTTTTTTCATATATTTTTATTGAGATAGGAATCTAAATAATTCTGCTTCTATTCTTTTCTTGGTATATTTATAAAGAACAGTTAAGGAAATTATTGAAGCTGTATCTTTTCCTTGGAGAGAGGTTTCAGATTCTCAATTACGTGGACGTTTTTTCTGATAGAAACCACATTACTGAGCAGATTAATGACACCATAATGAAGCAAGATAGTGTGTCTTAAATTGATAAGTGTGCCTCGAAGGAAGGGCTACTAACTGCAGCCTTCCTCCTGTTTAATCCAGCAAAACCCACCATTTTCAGATTACGAACAATCTGCATATATTGCATCTGTTCCTTGGTACTTTAAAGGCGTGTTGAAGAAATTTCTCTCTGATTTCGGATTCGGATTTTTCCCCTTTCCTTATTCCGACCAAATCATGATTGGTCCAAGGAGGGAACTGGGGAGTTCCAACAGCAGTAACCTCATTCTTTTACCATAGGGAGTTGAAATTCAGTCTGAATGTAGAAGATTCTGGAATCCTTTGTAATCTTGTTGTAATGAAAGAGGTAGTTTTCCACAGGGACTCTACAGGTGAAGCCCCTATGCAGATTCTGAGAGCTTCTTTATGAATTGAGTCCAACATCCTGAGAACAGTGGGATTTGCAGATGAGTCTCACATCCATATTTAAGTTTGCTGTGAATAAGTGTTCGGTAAGCTGTAGAAGCACAGTGTGGTCTGCATCCCCAGATAGGTGAGAAAGAACCCACAAAATACTACTAAGCATTTTTGTAACCTTCACCTCTTGCTCTTACATTTTGGGAAGGATGAAACTTTCCTCTCTTGTGAAAAGTCATAACCATAGTCTTACTTGGAGAGGACTTGAACCTAAGGTATATTCCCCACTGGATTTACTGCAGTCTGTATGCGTCTTTACACATTCTGTAAGCTTCCTCCTGACCAGCATAGTGTGAAGTCATTGATATACAGACTGCACGGGACAGCACTTGGAGCGACCTTTACAATGGCAAACAGTGTCACATTGAGGCATTCCCTTGTGGGATCCCTTCCATGTTAGAGAAGCTGTTTCCCACCTGCAACTCTAAACCTCCTATCAGAAGATTTGTAAGAAGGTAGATAATGTTTCACTTAACCAAGTGTTATATAGCTTCATGAGTATGCCATGCTTCCAGACTTTCCAAGGTCAAAGACTGACAATATGTGATATTGCTATGTGAAGGATTTTTTTTTTTTTTTTTTATAGTAGTCTCCACCCTCTCTAGGGCATCTGTGGTCGATATCAATTTTCTGAACTCATATTGATATGGGGTCAGCATCTTTTCTAGCATCCATATCAGCCTGAAGATTACCATTTTCTCCATCAGATATAGCTGGTAAGAGAATGTATGGAAGTTCTGCTGTAGACCTACTGAAGAACGACATTTGAGGTCAATACTGATCAGGCCGAAACGTGGAGAGTTGGCCTGTATAAAATGCTCCAGGGGAGATCTCTGCCATGGATATAATTAGCTAATTTGCAACATGACGTCCGTCTAGCATCCTTTAGCACCCATCTGGCCTTGGCTCAGGTCCTTTTTAATGGATCAAGGTCGTACCACTGGGGCGTCCTTTCAACTGCCTTAGTGTTCTCTCTCTCTCTATTTATCTATCTATCTATCTATCTCTCCCTCTCTTTTTCTCTCTCTCTCTTTGAAAGCTTGTTGGCATTCATTAGACCATCATGGCACCAGAGGTTGACGTGAAGTGATCAACAGAATCTTTAACATATTGAAAATCTTTCAGAAATCCCTGCATTACTGCAATTCTTAAACTATTTTAAAGTGGTCGCTTCCAAGTAAGTGAATTAAATGACAGTTAATATTGGAGAATGCCCCAGTTTTGAATTTAGCTTGAGGTAGTGCCATACCAACTTTACTGATTCCGGAAGAACTAACTTGTCAAAAGTTAGAAGAGCTGTTGTTGATTGTTCTACACCATCAACTTTTTCCCTTAAATGCTACCTATAACTTTGCAAGTTTCTCAAACAGTTTCTTCTCGTATTAAGGACTTTTGTCCTTATCTTGTCTGGGAGCTTGAGAAGCATTACGATTCCCTTTCTTGCCCTTTATAACTTGAAAAGGTTCCAGAATGACAAAAGATGACATTCTGGAGGGATTGGCTAAGGGAATGTGTAGGTCATTAGGGAGAGAACCAGTTATTTTTAAATTTGTGGAAATCCTACGAATTTTAACTTTTCGTTTCCTCCCCCCCCCCCCCCCCCCCCCCCCTCCTTCACACCACACTATCACAGAGTCCAACGAGATGCTCAAATGCATCTAACACTCACTGGGTAGTACTGATGGCGGCCATGGAACCTGTGTGATGTCAACTGGACAGTGCCTGCTTGACCCTATTCATATTTGACCAGCTGATTGATTTGACTGAGCCTTGGCCAGGCCACCCGTTTAACCAGAGTAGAGGATCAAAGAAATGTTGCTAGCTGCAGGGTGTAGCATGCAGCATCGCTCAACCTTCAAGATTTCCGTCTCCCAGCAATACGGGATACCACGCACGCCAAACACACATGGCAGGGTTCTCCCTGGTCCG
Source organism: Penaeus chinensis (assembly GCF_019202785.1). Lineage (NCBI taxonomy): Eukaryota > Metazoa > Arthropoda > Malacostraca > Decapoda > Penaeidae > Penaeus > Penaeus chinensis. Next base: position 13,748,383 of record NC_061860.1, read on the forward strand.
AGATTGAATGAATCAAGGCGGCTTCCGATTGAGGGTTAAAATGACTGGGTTCAGAAACCTGTCAGAAAAGATCACACACAATCACACTCACACTCACACTTACACTCATACTCAAACTCACACACATATACATGTATGCATATATGTATGCGCATGCGAGTGTGTGTCTGTGTGTGTGTGCGCACATGTGTGTATGTGTGTGTGTGTGTGTGTGTGTGTGTGTGTGTGTGTGTATGTGTGTGTATGTGTATGTGTGTGTGTGTGTGTGTGTGTGTGTGTGTGTGTGTGAATCTAGCTATTTAATGTTGAACCTACCCGTGTCATCACCTCGATTCCCCCAATTCTACTAAAAGCTTTCGAAGACGCTGTGAATATTTTAAACTAGAGAATCTGTAGCCAAAATGGACAAGTCCAATTACGAGATGGCGCTTGGCTTCTTTTTCCAGAAATCGAGGTCGCTAACCGAAATAGCACAATAAAAGCTTCAATAGTAAAGTTGTCAAATTGATTTTCTGTACATATGCACGGGCCTTCTTTTCGCACTGTCTCCCAAGTCAGTGCCGTTATCTTGTTCTCTCTGTCTGCCAGGGATACTTCATGATAAATGTAAACTACTACAATGGTAAATTTCAGATTATTTTCGCAATCAGAAATCACAATCATTTCAGATCGCTGGTCTAAGATAATCCCTTTTACTGGAAGCATTTTTGAATGAAATGTCTGACTCTTAATAAAAACCGATTTTACAATATTGTATGCGTGTTATTGTTAGAGCAAATATATAAATGTCTTCCAAACGTTATAAACCTCTGAAAATTGAAGAAAAAAAATGAGGCAGTTACATTTGAAACGCTGGACAAACAAGTCCGGCTTATCATACAATTGCAAAGTAAGTCAAGGTTTCGTGCACATCCATCCACCATCATTTCTTATTACATCTTGGGATCGTCTTGTTGGTAACTAGTTGATTTGATAGCTTACAATATATGCTAAGAAGAGGTACGAAAATAATTAATAAAACAAAGGCAAGTATTTACATTATTTGAAATTGTCGCACTTTAACTCTGAAAAACCGTGCAAATCCGTATATATAAAATTGAATTTGCTGAAGGAAATTCGCTTAGGTTCGTCCAAAACTATTAAGCCCCAGCGAAAAGATATTGCACTCGGTTAACCGTATCCAGGGCAGTTCCCAATGGAAAATGTTTCACTTTATGCTATGACATTATATCAGTATATTTTAGTTCTGGAACGTATAATACACCGCAGTTTACTGGATCTTATAGTCTGTCTCCTGCTCATTAACAGCCGTATGCTTAAAGAAACTGGGAGATACGTTCGTTGAATCACAAAATCCTTTACTAAAGAATAATTTCGTAAAAAAAATGGTATACCAATATAATGCAAAAGGATATGAAATCATATTCTTGCAATTGACAGTTCTGCAGCTGCTTTGTAGAAATAAAGATTTTAAGCATGAGGAAATTGTGTTAGGAACTGATTTCTGTCTACTACTTTCTCTAACCATACGACCGTTAATAACACTTTTATGAGCCACGAGTTGAATTCAGTACTGAACAAGTAACACGAATCACATTTCAAGAAGTTAAGAAATTTAAGAGTGTCAGTCATGTATTAATATACATGTCAGAAAATAAAATGCTCTCTTACTCCATGAAGTGAAAACAAATTCCACTATCAAATACATTAGATGAAAAATAGATGTTTTCAAATGCTTTAACCACGTGCCTAACAGGCATGTGGTTGTTTCGTGCCGGACGTATTTGAGAGGAAAATAATAGTTATACATATACATTACCAGTTCATGTGTTATTTATTGCAACAGTCTTCTTTTTTTGCCTGTCCTCATCTGATACTCCCGTCCCTCACAAAAAAAAGGCAAATATATCATCACTAATATCGGCAAAGTCAATATTTGGATCGAATATTTTCTACTTTCGAATAATGCATCAAGCTCAGGAAATGTAAAAAGTTCGTCGGTCACATTTATTGGTCTACATATAAACACACACATGTGTGTGTGTGTGTGTGTGTGTGTGTGTGTGTGTGTGTGTGTGTGTGTGTGTGTGTGTGTGTGTGTGTGTGTGTGTGTGTGTGCATATATATATGAATATATATCCATATAAATATCCATATATATATATATATATATATATATATATATATATATATATGTGTGTGTGTGTGTGTGTGTGTGTGTGTGTGTGTGTGTGTGTGTGTATATACATATATTTATATTTATATATATATTGCATTTATATATATATATATATATATATATATATATATATGCATATATTTATAATATATACAGATATACCGAAAGACTATAACGAGGCGCAGAATTAGCCTACATGCAAGAGTAGTCAAAACTTACTTGTGAGAAACTCAATGTCTGGAAGTCTTGAGAACTTAAATATACCATTTTCAACTGTTTTATGGTAATCCTGGTTAAAAGTTAAAAATAACGTCTTTTGAATTTCTTCAGAGGAGAATACATTACATCCTTTGCAAATAGTAAGGGACTCTTTGACATTTTGTTTTAATCTGTGATAAGGAGATATGGAAATGGATGTGTATATAAAACAAAAACGTGATATTAAATTTTCTTCGTTTAGATAATACAATATGCGTAGAGAACAAAATTCATTATATTTTACAAAAAATGTGTGCCATGAACCATAGTTCTTATCTCATTGTATCTCATTAGTTTCAGAACTTTATTTGCATCAACTTTGAATTCCATTCTTTTTGCTGATATTACAGGATTTCAGCTGAGGCAACCACAAATTACATTCACAATAATTTCATACTTATGTCTGCATGTCTGCAGGATGAAACTTAAACTCGATAAATGCAACGCAACCACACACTTCTTCACGATATATTCGATCACTCATTCACTTCATCTTCATTATGTTTACTCTATAACATTGTTCATCATGATGACCTAAATCATAGCGATGATCCTCTTTCTCTTCTCTTCCCTCTCCTTCTCCCTCTCCCACTCCCTTTCGCCCCCCCCCCC
>NC_061860.1:13756431-13758931 GCF_019202785.1 Penaeus chinensis
GAAATGACCCTCCGCCTCGTGTCCTTGTTGCCATAATATGCATGAGGTAAGAATGGTCGTAGGGGCCCTGGGAATACCGCGCCAATGCCTAGTTTTTTTATGGTGTGTTCCCTGTACCCTCCTTAGGCCGCAAACTGCTGATGATGAAGGGCGCGGCGTGCGTCCCGTGCTGGGGTCGCCCGCCCACTCCTCCTTCAGTTTGTCAAACCCTGCTTGTTTTAGTTTAGTTTAGTTTAGTCCTTTATTTACCACCCTGGCTAACTGCACAGGCGTGGGCAAGCTGTGGTACATTTAATGCATGGTCATAACATTATATAGTGTTACATTTGAATTTTAGCCTATAACATTGCTATGAGTACTTATATCAGTTTAAGGAAAGGAACAATTGCACAGTCCTTTATCCACTCATCTGCCACGCCGGCATATAGCTTGGGCGTGGGAAAGCATTAATACATTTTATATTCGGTTATGTGATACTACATTCCAAATTTAGGATACAACATAAGTATATCTTCTAGGGCATCAGATGATATGAAGTAGTTACATAGTTCTCCGTACCTCATGCTAGGTGGCCTGAAAGGCTGTATCACATGGCACTCTGAGATATAATGTACAAGTGTTCGCTTATATTCTTCATTACACAGTTTACACTTAGTTTCTTCGACATTACAAACTGTACTGACCTGCCAATACAATCTATACCCAAGCCTGATTCTTGCAGTCACAACATCACACTGTCTTGTTCTTGTTTTATATAAACCATAGATGAAGGAATCTTGCCTAAACCGGTCATAGTGCTTTATGCTACAGCTTTCAGGGCGCTGAGAATTAATCAACTCAGTCAAGTCCTCTCTGAAGGAGGCTTTAATGATGTAGAAAATCCTAGAAAGAGGTATCCCAAGGTCTATGTCCACACTTTGTTTGTCACATGCTGACTTTGCTAGGCGATCAGCATGATCATGCCTAGGGATTCCAACATGCGATGGAATCCACACAAAACGTATATTATGGCCTCGTTCTTTTGCACGATACACGTTTATCCTGATGTCATTTGCAATATTTCCCGCACCTTTGTCTAGAGTGTTCAGAGCCTGGAGAGCACTCTGTGAATCGCAGAAAATTACCCCTGAGCCTTGTTTCAATAGAAATTCGGTGGCCATGAGTATTCCTGCCAACTCGGTTTGCATAGTGCTAGCCCAGTCATGAACCCTCCTACAATCCTGGTGCTGCAAAATATTGTTTTTATATACAACAAAAGCGCATCCTGCTCTGCACCCAGACTGCAAGGATCCGTCAGTGTAGCATTCATATACATTGGAAAGAGTGTCTAGATGCTCATTTATAGTTGCAAGTGCATACTGTTTAAGTATAGCAGGGGGGGCACTGTCTTTTTTTGGGGCAGTCGTATAATATACACTTAGGTCCGACATTTTCCACGGTGGTACAGAACGTCCATGTAGGGTCTTAGTTATGGGAATGTTCAGCTGAGCTAAGTGTTTACACGTCACTTGTAACCATGAATTTGAGTATGAATCGGTGTTGTTATTCAAAGTTAGCTCTTCTATTCTGTGTTTTAGTTGTCTTTGGAACTCTGTACAATGGAGGGGTTCTCTAATTGATTTGACACTAAATGTGGTATTTATGTATAATATTCTTTCATAAACAGAAGGCAAATTAAGTTCTGTTCTCATATTCACAATCCTTGTTGTTCTAGGGGCACCAAGAATGATCCTCATGGCTTCATTTTGGACTGCTTGATATAGCGAAATATAGTTGGTTTTGACCGTAGATTTCCTCGCTCAGCCTTCCTGCATCAGGGACACTTGATAGAGCCATTCATTTTACCACCTTCTGAGGAATGGCTGCTCTATTGTCAGAGTGAACATTCCTTTTCTTAAAGAGGAAAATAAAACGGGACGGAGAACATATTCCATCCCGCTAAGTCTAGACCCTCTGTCGCCCAGCATAAAGAGCCCGTTATGATGTATGCTCTGATGTAGCCAAAGAAACATGTTAATTATTTTTTAGGCTAGATGTGCTTTATCATGAGAAGTGTAAACAATTTATAATATACATATGTGTGTGTGTGTGTGTGTGCGTGTGTGCGTGTGTGTGTGTGTGTGTGTGTGTGTGTGTTTGTGTGTGTGTGTGTGTGCAGACAGACAGAAATACACACAGAGACACACACATACAAACAGACGCACACACGCATATATGTATGTAAAGTGCATGTCCCTTGTGTGCGTGTGCGTGCATGTGTATGTCAGTTTGTGTGCCATTCAGTCATTTTCTCTCTATCTATCTATCTATCTATCTATCTATCTATCTATTTATCTATCTATCTGTCTGTCCATCTATCTATCTATCTATTTATCTCTCTATTTCTCTCTCTCTCTCTCCTATTCTCTTTTCTCTCTTTCGCAGGATAATTCTCTAGCGAGACACAGCTTTGCCATGTTTCGTAAGGGAATCCGTCTGCATGAAACAATTTTTCATAATA
>NC_061860.1:13763931-13766431 GCF_019202785.1 Penaeus chinensis
AAAAAAAATCGCTTATGTAGCATTCAGTTTCTACATATCGTATTTTGCGCATTAAGAAGAAACGAACAATAAAAACAAAAACATGTTGCATAACTGAAACCGAGTCTCATCAATTCTTAAATGTTTTGTTAACATGGGACTCATAGATCTCTCAATTTTATCACGTGATGTGGATTATGTACAAAGGCGTGAAAGGGAATTGTATGAAACTCATTAAAAAAAAAAAACTTAAGTAAAGATACTGCTGTTATATTTTCAATTTTTCACAGTTTTGGTTGAAAAATTACATAACGTTTCTGTATGTGACAATTGTATTCAAGGTATGACACCTCCACTTTCAAATACTCCAAGTATATCTTACTTTTGCTTTGTTGTTGACAAGAGAAGCGTAGTTACACAGGATTTGTACTTTGTTGGTTTAATGACTTGGTATATGATTGCCTCTAGGTAGTAAAGGTCACTTTACACAAGAACTACCCATTTAGTGCATATACACAAATCTTCACATATTTTATCATTTACGTTGTGAGCATATACATTGTGCTTTACGAGTGTTGCTAGACGTTCTTTATGATAATGTTTCTTTAGAACCATAATTTTAATTTTGTCTTAATGTAGTTTAATATAGTTTAACTTCAAGCGGGTCACCGATTGGAGTTGGAAAAGAAAAATAAACTGATAAAAAGACAAAAATATACATACATACATATATACACATTTGTATATATGGATATATATATGGATATATATAAATATATATATAAATATATATATATATATATATATATATATATATATATATATATTTACACACACACAGATACACACACGCACACACACACACACACACACACACACACAGACACACACACACAGTGTGTGTGTGTGTGTGTATGCATATACATATACATACATATACACGAACATTGCATGACCATATACATAAAGATGCAGACAAACACACACATGAATATGTATGTATATATGTATGTATGTATGTATGTATGTATGTATGTATGTATGTATGTATGTATGTATGTATGTATGTATGTATGTATGTATATATAGACATACACGCGTGTGTTTGTGTGTGTGTTTGTTTCATGGTAGGTAAATTGTGCACATTAATCCATATTAAATCGAAATTGCAAATAATATATGTAATAATTATACATTTTCAAAAACTGAATAATAAATGGCGAGTTAGAAAATTAGGTACATCCCACAGAAAAAGAAACATGCGGTTTAAGATAGTGTTATTCATAAACTGTAAAAAATGATACACTGTAAAGAAAACAATTTCTAGTTTTTTATATACTACGATTAAGACTGACTATCCGTCTCTGAAACCAATGCTAAACATCAAAATGTTCCATAATCTGCATGATTTAAACGCAAAGTTAATAATGGTCAATAAATGTTTCCATACGATATGAATTTAGTCAATTCATCAGAATGTTTAGATCAAATCATAGAAAATAACGAAAGAGAGAAAAGGTTTTTACTCTCATCCTCTCCAACATTCAACTTTCGTCATGAAGTCGGCGAAGGACAGGTTATAGCCGCAAGGAAGCTCACAGGACGTAAAATCTCCACAGAGAGAAAGTTAGGGACACTGCCGCCTGCAGCTTCAAAGAGTTCTGCAATGTGGCAATGCTGAGCACATGAATAGGGGGAGAAGAGTATATTGAAGAGATCGAGGTAACGAAGAATAACGGATAGGATATGTTATTGTAAGAAACGGAGAGATGAAACATAAATCAAGATTGTTGTAGGTTCGACTGGTAGGAGAAATAAATGACAAAGCATAATGAAGATAGTATCACGAGAGGAAGAGAGAGAGAGAGAGAGAGAGAGAGAGAGAGAGAGAGAGAGAGAGAGAGAGAGAGAGAGAGAGAGAGAGAGAGAGAGAGAGAGAGGTTTAGTTTGATTCCATTTGTTACAATGATATTCTTGGTACGACATACTGTCTGTTTCAATTTGCTTCTAAGTTATCCCCCGTGTGCAAGGAATCAGTCTAACAGACACCAGCAGCCTTTCCACTCTTTAGTCTAGAGACCGCCCTTCTCACCTCTTCGATGGAAGGTGGTACCTCACTGACTGGCGAATCAGCCACTAGTGGTTGTGTGCCAGCCAATTGGACTTGTGAAGTCGGGGGATCTGCCATATACATTTGCTCAAAGTATGTACACACACACACACATATATATATATATATATATATATATATATATATATATATATATATATATATATATAGATAAATAGATAGATAGATAGATAGATAGATAGATGGATATATATAGAGAGAATATACATATATTTATATATATATACCCCTCTCTCTCTCTCCATATATATATATATATATATATATATATATATATATGTATATATATGTATCTCTCCATATATGTATTACTTAAGTAAAATAAAATCAATTAATGCATAATTAGTAAAAGGGCTGATGCAAAAAATGTTCCTGCAGTTCCTGTAGTAA
>NC_061860.1:13791431-13793931 GCF_019202785.1 Penaeus chinensis
TGTGCGTGTGCGTGTGCGTGTGCGTGTGCGTGTGCGTGTGCGTGTGCGTGTGCGTGTGCGTGTGCGTGTGCGTGTGCGTGTGCGTGTGCGTGTGCGTGTGCGTGTGCGTGTGCGTGTGCGTGTGCGTGTGCGTGTGCGTGTGCGTGTGCGTGTGCGTGTGCGTGTGCGTGTGCGTGTGCGTGTGCGTGTGCGTGTGCGTGTGCGTGTGCGTGTGCGTGTGCGTGTGCGTGTGCGTGTGCGTGTGCGTGTGCGTGTGCGTGTGCGTGTGCGTGTGCGTGTGCGTGTGCGTGTGCGTGTGCGTGTGCGTGTGCGTGTGCGTGTGCGTGTGCGTGTGCGTGTGCGTGTGCGTGTGCGTGTGCGTGTGCGTGTGCGTGTGCGTGTGCGTGTGCGTGTGCGTGTGCGTGTGCGTGTGCGTGTGCGTGTGCGTGTGCGTGTGCGTGTGCGTGTGCGTGTGCGTGTGCGTGTGCGTGTGCGTGTGCGTGTGCGTGTGCGTGTGCGTGTGCGTGTGCGTGTGCGTGTGCGTGTGCGTGTGCGTGTGCGTGTGCGTGTGCGTGTGCGTGTGCGTGTGCGTGTGCGTGTGCGTGTGCGTGTGCGTGTGCGTGTGCGTGTGCGTGTGCGTGTGCGTGTGCGTGTGCGTGTGCGTGTGCGTGTGCGTGTGCGTGTGCGTGTGCGTGTGCGTGTGCGTGTGCGTGTGCGTGTGCGTGTGCGTGTGCGTGTGCGTGTGCGTGTGCGTGTGCGTGTGCGTGTGCGTGTGCGTGTGCGTGTGCGTGTGCGTGTGCGTGTGCGTGTGCGTGTGCGTGTGCGTGTGCGTGTGCGTGTGCGTGTGCGTGTGCGTGTGCGTGTGCGTGTGCGTGTGCGTGTGCGTGTGCGTGTGCGTGTGCGTGTGCGTGTGCGTGTGCGTGTGCGTGTGCGTGTGCGTGTGCGTGTGCGTGTGCGTGTGCGTGTGCGTGTGCGTGTGCGTGTGCGTGTGCGTGTGCGTGTGCGTGTGCGTGTGCGTGTGCGTGTGCGTGTGCGTGTGCGTGTGCGTGTGCGTGTGCGTGTGCGTGTGCGTGTGCGTGTGCGTGTGCGTGTGCGTGTGCGTGTGCGTGTGCGTGTGCGTGTGCGTGTGCGTGTGCGTGTGCGTGTGCGTGTGCGTGTGCGTGTGCGTGTGCGTGTGCGTGTGCGTGTGCGTGTGCGTGTGCGTGTGCGTGTGCGTGTGCGTGTGCGTGTGCGTGTGCGTGTGCGTGTGCGTGTGCGTGTGCGTGTGCGTGTGCGTGTGCGTGTGCGTGTGCGTGTGCGTGTGCGTGTGCGTGTGCGTGTGCGTGTGCGTGTGCGTGTGCGTGTGCGTGTGCGTGTGCGTGTGCGTGTGCGTGTGCGTGTGCGTGTGCGTGTGCGTGTGCGTGTGCGTGTGCGTGTGCGTGTGCGTGTGCGTGTGCGTGTGCGTGTGCGTGTGCGTGTGTGTGTGTGTGTGTGTGTGTGTGTGTGTGTGTGTGGTGTGTGTGTGTGTGTGCGTGTGTGTGTGTGTGTGTGTGTGTGTGTGTGTGTGTGTGTGTGTGTGTGCATATATCTATATCTATCTATACATATACATATCTATACATATATTTAACTATATATAATTATATAGTTATACATACATATATATAATTATATAGTTATATATTCATATAGATATGCATATATATATATATATATATATATATATATATATATATATATATATATATATATTTATTTATATTCATTTATTTATATATTCATACACACACAGTGACTGCTGAATGATTCGGAAATCAACATTTCGCATCTGATGTTATTAAGCTTCCCAGATACCCCTAAAATTCTACTTATTTGATTTCAGTTCTATCAATTTCTATGTTGCAATTTGGATTCGTATTTTTCTTTGAAATAGTCACACTGAAATTATTACTTTTGTTGAATTCTGGCCCAAATTTTCTATTCTTTTCCACTAATACATCCATGAGGGTTTGTAGCTGTTCTTCTGAATCAGCAATTATGGCAGTGTCATCTGATGTTATTTACACTGAAACCTCCTAGTTTTACTCCATCCTTATGGCTGATTTCCCTCATTTCCTCATCATAATCTCTGTGTACAGTGAGAAGAGTTCTGGTGACAAAACACACCCTTGTCTTACACCTCTTTCTATGTTCACCCATTCACTTACTTCTTGCCAAAGTGTACTCCTGCCTGTTGTTGCCAGTAGAGGTTCTTGATTAGTTCTACATCTTTGCTGTTAACGTCCAGTTCTTCAAGCATTCCAAATAATGATACATGTTGAACTGGAAAAATTAGCACTTTATAAATACCGGGAAGCCCCGATAACTTACATGTTCTGCAAACAAAGGGACCACATCGCATTTAGGAACATAGGTACCAAGAAGTATCATAGGATAACCCCACATCACGCATGCCTTCAGACTACAATAATATTTGCATGCTTAGAGAAAAATCTCTGATAAACACAACCGTTTTCATACACATACAAAATATAATATATAT
>NC_061860.1:13803931-13808931 GCF_019202785.1 Penaeus chinensis
GACAAAATAAATACGGAACTCTTCCTGTTCATCTGCCCCACACGCCAGGCTCCGTCTGCGACTGTCTACTGCCAGACGTGTGACTACAGAGACAAACTAAAATGTTGTACACTATAACATACAGAGATTCTCACTCTTTCATATAGGTGATATGCTACACATAATATAAACTAAACATAATGTTCTATATTTCACATGGTAGAACATATCGCACAAAAGGAAGAGTATAATATATAATCACATAATTATCACTAACTACGTACGATAATAATGTCATCACAATACGTATGCACTGGCATCACAACGTGGCACTCACAACTCACAACATTGTCATAACTCACTTCATTACACAACCCACAGCAAGTAGTTGTGTTAACAAGACTAAGAATCAGGTACACAAGAATGACTCATGGGCTAATGATGGCTAAAAGTGACACATGCTTTGAGGGATGCCAAGACCTATTAACGGTCGCACATGTAGTGGAAAGATGTACAGCATTCTCAGACCAAAGATAAATGTACATGTCTCCCCCATATACACTGAAAATTGTATTGGGGGGGGGGGGGATGACATATTAGTTTACTAAGGGAGACTAATATTTTTAATAAAATGTCAATTATGCATAAAATTTGTACAATAGTATTATACATCTAGAGCACAATAGTTATGCTTTGATTTTTTTTTATATAATTAATTGTTTTTTATTTTAAATCTTATTCATAATTTTGCATATAGCATTTCAATCCAATAAGGTATTCGCCGCTAATGACCTTTGCTGTTGATGCAGAATATTTTCATTTAATTTTATGCTATGTTGTTACATATTAGTGTTTATACTGTATTTACCATATGTATAGTCTGTGCATAGATAATCTATGTATAATGTTTGATGTATATATATGTGTAGTTTCCGTTTTTTCTTACAATATTATTACATTGCAATATGTGTAAAAAGTTTATATACTGGATGTATATATCTATATACAGATTAGAATAAAAAAGGTATGTGATATTCAGACATGAATCTTTTACGTCCATTTCTTTTTACTGCGCTGTAACACAAATGAAACTAATGGAAAAAATATAAATTTAAAGGAAAAATAAGATGACATTTATAAAAACATGGATAAAAAAAATATATATGTGATTAACATTCGCATTGCCTACAAAATTAAATTATCTTTCACACACATATTTAGATAATGCTTTAGAGCAATAATATATATATATATATTTTTAATCATTATTAACTTTTGCATTTTCTCTTACATTTGGCATATTCTGTTTTCTGTTTGATTAAATTATCGACATTTTTAATGAATGCGTTTGTGCCCTGATATTTTTCTTCAATGTGGTTATAAAAGACTGTGGGAATGAAGGAAAATCCGGTATGCGTGGTAATGGTGAAATCTTGAGGCAATTACAGCCATCCACAGGTGCCAGCAATAGTGGTGGTTATTCTCTATGTTGGGATGCTTCACTGACTGACTGGCTGATGAAGAGTCACACCAATTAATGCATCTGTAAACATAATTAGCCATGGATTTATTAGCTTCAAACTATTAATATTGGTAAATTTTAGGTATGCATTCATTTTTTTTTTCTTACTTCATAATTTATTAGTGCAATGTAAAAATTTACTTTTAGCAGTGGCTATATAATTCAGGTAAGACATAGTCAAAATGAAATTTTATGATATTTAAGGAAATTATCCAATTGCTTATCAATGTAATCTTAGACATATGTATATTTTTCTAACATTGTTCTCCATGAACACTAAAAAAACAAATACATCTCTATATGATGATTTACTTCTTCAAGTAGAACATATATAATTTACAACCATAAAATATATAATTATATCGATTAATATAATATAAGTGTGGTAGAGCAGCTACCTGTACTTAACAATGACAGCATACAATTACTAAATTATCTTAATAATAGACTTTACAACATCAAACATTCTATAAGAAAGTACAAGAAAGATTAATATATATTAAACATTATACTACCGCCTTCAATCAGGCCAATATTTGTAGAATCCATTGTTCAGGTCCAATTCTAAAGATGAGTTCCTCTTCCACCATCTACACACCATGCCTGACAAAATGCTGATGTCTGGGGTGCTGTCACTTTCTCCACTATCTTGATGAAAGGTAAGCTAATGAGAAAGTCATATGAACATAAGGTATATAAGAAGAGTTATATATATAGAAATTAATGTCTATATCAATATATTACATAATAGAGGAAAGTTTTTATTAACAAATAATATCTTACCAGTTATTCCACTTGCTCTCCTTCTCTGCCCACCTTCAGTCCTGCCCCGTGAGAGTAAGTTGTAATATTTCCTTTTGCTTAGAGCTTAGCGATCTTGATATCTCTGAAGCCGTTTTTCCCAGGCCTTTCCCTCATCTGTCTATTAACACACGAAGATAGTTTATCCAGCAATTGCAATGAAAGTATGATTTATTGATTACTCAAATATCAATATATGTATATCTAATAACAACAATGAATGGCATATAAGCAAAACCATCAACATCCTACTTTATATTTTTTTTATAGAATTTTAAGCAAGATCATTTGATGAGTATAATAAAAATGTATCTTGCTGGTTTCTTGTAACTTGTGACTTTTTTCTGCATCATGATTTACTTTTGAGATGATGAAATCCGTTTGTGTACTCTTTTGATCATTATTATAATTTGAATATATTTTTATTTTAAAATTGACCAAAAACTATGAAGCAAATTTGAATTCAGCTGACCCCTCTCTCTCTCTCTCTCTCTCTCTCTCTCTCTCTCTCTCTCTCTCTCTCTCTCTCTCTCTCTCTCTCTCTCTCTCTCTCTCTCTCTCTCTCTCTCTCTCTCTCTCTCTCTATCTATCTATCTCTCTTTCTCTCTCTCTCTCTCTCTTTCTCTTTCTGTGTGTGTGTGTGTGTGTGTGTGTGTGTGTGTGTGTGTGTGTGTGTGTGTGTGTGTGTGTGTGTATTAATATATGTATATATAATGTATATGTTTATATTTGTTAAGGAAATATATTAAACGGAACACAACGGATTTGCAGTTAATACCCTTCCATAGATAGCTCATGCTACAGCAAAACCAATATACAAGAATTCAGCAAAATATTTTTTAAATCATCTCTAATAATTGCCAAAATTATAGAGCTAATGTGAATTTTGCTGCATCAGCAGTTACTTAATCAATATTTTAATCATAGTTCTTCTCATTATTACCCCTATCATTTTAATGTTTGTTTTACTGGGAATGACCCAAAATCCTAATGCTTAGCTGAATTATAAAATAAGTTTCGTTAACAAAAATGCATCTAAGAGCACATAAATTGCTTTCATTTTCATATCATAAATAGGTCAAGCTAGATCTCAAATTTGTTACAAGAAACCACTTATATATATATATATATATATATATATATATATATATATATATATATATATATTTACCCCCCGAAAAATCTTCCCGAACTTATACAAATTCATTTGTATTTTGTTAGTCTTTGTTAGAGAGATTACTCTAATGTTGGCAGCAAACTGCATAATTATTCAAGGTTTAAACTTCATAATTTGTTTCCTTGATTTATGGGTACCTAAGTGAAAACTACAACATCAACAACAAGCGACTGCCGAGGCCTCCACGGGCATTGCATTTTTATGAATTTTAATGCTCATGTACCTAGGCTTTAACTCGTGTGAAATATATTTTACTTTAAGAAAAAATCATTCATTTGAAGTTATCAACAGTCCAGCAGAAAGCGACGTCACGGTCATTTCACTTCAGTAATCATTAATTCCATGTTTTTTTCTGTATATATGTATTTGTATGTGTAATTCTTCATTTGATTATTTACCTTACAGGAATAAAAACATATTTGCATACATTTAAATGTATTTTTGAATATGAAATAAACTAATGAGCAATTTTGACAAACGACTAGAACTGTTGCCACATGTTCACCTTTAACATTTGAAGTATGTCAAGTTTTATTTGTAATTAATGTTTCCATGAGTACATTAGTATAATAAAAATTAAACCATATATACGCCATTTTGGGTTATATAAAAGTACAAATTTGATCTATTTATTCATTGATATTTTTTTATATGTGGCACAACGCCTGCCTGAGACGAACTGGTTGAGAATGCAAAGAAAAATATCATAATTATATCCTAATTAGGGCTTGCCGATATAGAATCAAAACGGATTAACAATTAGAAATTGCCAAGGATTTACATCATTGCATCTGCATAACGTTCACATAACTCAGCATAAAAGTGATGCAGAAAATAATCCTTGTTCCAGCCCCAACGTGTAGGTCATTATTCAACAAGAGAATCCACTGCAATTCGTCGTTCAACAAGAGGCCGCAATTGAACACATAGTCGAAATTGGCGAACTGCATAAATAACATATAAAATAAATAAAATATTGTTGACTCGTGGGAACCAGGTATGTTTGAAGCCCAAGATTAAGCATATTGATAATATTTCTCATGACGTAACATCACCAATAATTAGAGCAGTGTTTACATGTCAAAATATCAATTCAATGGCTGATACGTTACGTTGTCGGAGGCGTTCGTCTGTCAAGAAAGGGAAGTAAAGAGAGACGACGGAAAATAAATTGCTTTTCTTGGCGGCTACAGCTCTCCCACAATGCAACATCAGGATGCGCGAATTTTCAAAACCTAAGAAATCTATTATTTGATCCGTTAAACAACACACATTAGGTTTTGCATCCGTTATGTCAAGATAATAATATACATTTAATTCGCATAAATCAATAAAAACATGCTATATTCACAAAACATAACATGATCTGCAACTTATTCAATAACACACACACACATACATACATACATACATATATATATATATATATATATATATATATATATATAATGTATATACAGAAAGAAAAATGAGGAAAGGAAAGTCAGTGAAAGGCGAGACTGGTATCATCCAGGCAACATC
>NC_061860.1:13821431-13823931 GCF_019202785.1 Penaeus chinensis
TGTTGGGTGCGCGATAAGGTTTTACAAACTGTCGACATGTGTTTCGATCTTTCATTTTTAAACTGCTGCGAATCTCAGTATGTGGTTGAGGTAAATTGCATGATGTACCTTATTATGTAATATGGTAGATATTAACATCTGAAATAGCTGGTAGCATATGACCCTTTACAGCATACAGCCCTCGTGAACCACTCTAAACTCTTTACGACCTTATCAAGCATGCCACCGCGTAAAGTTGCGGTAATTTCAACTCTCCTTTGATCACGCAGACGAGCAAAATATTTAAATGCACCCACTTACTAACCTACATAGCGAGAGGTAGTGAGGATAAGGCTTATTTCCTTATTTTTAATCATTAAGCAGCCTTGTGTATGTATACCTTGTAATGAATGCACCATGACTTATTTCAGGCACTACCGTTCTGGGGCTAAAGGGAAAAGTCTGGAAAGGCATAAAAGATGTGGCAAAAATAATTTGAAAATGTATGTATTTCACTTGTTCTTTACAAAAATTACAAAGATGTATGTACAGAAATTCACTACTAACTCCTCGTGTGCATAGAAATTCACAATTATTATATATGCAGACACGCACATGTTGTATGTCAAGCGAAGACAGACGTATATAGACAAACATTTATTTTGATCAAACTCACCACACGAGGCTCGGTGAGATATTTCAATAGACCCCAGAGTTAAAGAATATAAAGTATCAATTATAAGAAAGAGTGAAGGATAATCATTTTAGATCACACATCAAACAATCAAAAATCTTGAATTTCTCTGTTTTCACCGCATAACATTAGCTAATCATAACACGCAGGCAAACCTATCGAAGTAAAGGGCACGTCACTTTGACATTCAATACGACCGCGAGTACAGAAACAAACACACACACAAAAAAAAAAAAAAAAAAAAAAAAATTGAAGAATATCCGGAGTAGAAAGTTGCTGACGGATCAAATCAGTTTGTATTCTATTCATACCCTCCAGCACCTTCCTCGTTCTCTGGATGTGCAAGCTGATTCCTGATTTCCTGCCAGCGCCGCTCATTTCTGAAAGAAAGTCCTACACTATATATATATATATATATATATATATATATATACATATTTATACATATATATATATATATTTACAGACACAGACACACACACACACACACACACACACACACACACACACACACATACACACACACACACACACAACACACACACACACATACACACACACAAACATACACACACATACACACCACACACACACACACACACACACACACACACACACACACACACACACACACACACACACACACACACACCACGCACACACACACACACACACACACACACACACACACACACACACACACACACCACGCACAGACACATACACACACACACACACAGACTCAGACTCACTTATTCACACACTTTATATGTCTATGCTTCTTTCTTTCTTCTAATAAACTGCTTCTGATCGTAAACTTGCCATTTATCTCGGTAATTTTCCAAAAAGCATAGTATGCTACTAAATAACCAGTAATAGGTCTGCAACAATTGGTAAATAATGCAACCTTCCCGGATCTGCTCAACGTCTTTAATTGCATTACAGGGGCTGTAAATTCAATTTCTGGAGGAAATGCAGCGAAATCATAACCTAAGTCTGGAGGTTTTTTTTTTTTTTTTTTTTTTTTTTTTTTTTCTTTGCCGAGGATATGTGCTGTTAAAGGCTGAAGTTTCTTGCCAATGAAAATTAATTCCTTGGGAAAATGGTTTATCTGACTCTACTTGCCTTGGCCACTTCTTGTTACGTCACTCTCAGATTACATGTCTCTTCCGTTTTCCTTCATTTTAGTCTCTCTCCTTCTTCATCAGTATTATTTTTATCATTATCAACTTTGTTATTATCATCATCAGCATCATCATTATCACTGTGTGTGTGTGTGTTTCCAAGTGTATGCATGTATGTATGCGTATATACAAGTAAATGGAAGAACATATATATATATATATATATATATATATATATATATATATATATATATATATACATATATATACATATATATATTTTTTTTTTAATTTTTCACTCATTTATTTGTATATACGAATAAATGCATGCATACACACGGGAACACCCACACACATATACAAAACTTTATCACTGTTAAATATATTTACATACATGTATATACATATATTCATATACATACATACATATATATGTGTATGTATATATGTATATCACCCCAAGATTTGTTCCTGTTACTTCTCAGAACAATGATAAAATCTAGCTAAAGTTATGCAGCAATTGAAATCCGACGTATGAATATAAGTTGTGTCCATTAAAAATACCATCAGATGTCCTGGAATTTCCACTTACTTTTATTTTCTAAATATAATTCCTTTTATTAATTTCATCCTTCTTAATTCTAATTTCAAAAGCATTTTCACCTTACTTTGTCACGATTATCACACAAATCAACAAGTACGC
>NC_061860.1:13828931-13833931 GCF_019202785.1 Penaeus chinensis
TTCTCTCTGTCTCTCGACCAGTCCCAACAAAGAACACAGCTACAAAGGGAGCGCTCCATGTTTCATCTTTTGAGGTCGGTGTAGTTCAGAGAGCAAAATAATGAGATAGCTTCGGAGGCGAGAAAGATCGCATGCATTTTCGGCGCGTGGGGAAGAGTCCTTTGGTGAGTTTTAGTTTCCTGACACGTTCAACATTTGAAGCTTTTATTCTCCTGGGAGGTACATTCCGGCATTCTGGCCGAAAATCATTCCTTGATAAACATTTATCTATACATGCAGACATATGCATACTCATACAATTTAGCGCACCAAAAATACATAAAAACACAAACATGGGGACAAAAATATACACATACACAGCGGTTATTGACCGTGCACAACAGAATCCCAGTAGAAAGTACCAGTGAAACATTTTTTCCTTTCTTAGGTCAGAGCTTTTGCACTCCCGCCTCGATTGTGTGAATGCCATGCAAATTGGATGAGAAACAATTTGCATGACAAGGTGGAAACGAAACGGTTCATTTGGAAATGCATAACTAGTTGATTCACGCAAGATGAAGCTGATGAATGTTAACTAGAAATATTAATGCAAGTCGCGAGTCTGGACGCAAAAACCTCTTGCAAGGCATGTAGGATTTATTGCAGGCTTAAATATTACACAGGGTGAAAAATAAATTATGCTCTCTGCTTCATTGCGTTTATCTAGTAGTTACGGAACATTATATCTTTAAAGTCAATTAAAAATCTCGATCAACTGACCAATTACAAAATAATGACAAATAAATTGCTAAATATTTCACACATGAAATAGGCGAAAGGTTATTCTTGCTTAATTGTTTCCTATGATACAGTAAGCCCAGTAGAATATAAGTAATAAAAAAGATAGCTTCAGTTTTTTTTTATTTAATTTCTCGAAAGTTACCCTTAATTTAACTGCTCTCTCTTGTTTCTTCTTTTATTTTTCATTTTCATTTTCATTTTCATTTTCATTTTCATTTTCATTTTCATTTTCATTTTCATTTTCATTTTCATTTTCATTTTCATTTTCATTTTCATTTTCTCTTTCTTCCTCTGCCTCTGCCTCTGCCTCTTCTTCTTCTTCTTCTTAGCTTATCGTATCCACTTGGACGTTGGTCACCATGGAACGCCAGTCTTTTCTATTCCCTTTTCTGAATAGCTGTACTAGTGTTACTCTTCCTCCCGGTGATCTCAGCAGTCCATCAATGTATTTTAGGCGTTGTCTTCCCTTTGATCTTTATCCTTCGACATTCTCTCTGAGGAAGATATTTGTTCTGTCATTGCGTGACCTACGAATCGTAGCTCTCTTTTCTAATTACTTCCTTTAATTCACGTCTTGTCCCCATTCTGCGTAATACTTCTTCCTTTGTGTTCCTACCGGCCATGCGATCTGCAGGGATCGTCTCCAAAACCACATTTATGTTGCTTCTAGTTTCTTTTATATCTGTTTAATGATGGTCGATGTCTCATATGCATATAATAATACTTCACAAATCTTCTTCTCGCCCCTAATGTTAGCTTAGTATTTGTGATTAAGTGTTTTACATTATCATATTGTTGTTTTGTTATCGATAGCCTTTGTATTTTTGTCACTTCTCCCATCCCATGTTTTCAGGCTCCCTCGATAGCTAAAACTGGACAAGCTGTTTTAATAATCTTCATTCTACCTTTATGCTGATTTTGGGTTTTCCCATTTTTTGTGATTACCATAATCACACTTTTCCTTTTGTTTACTGTTAACCACATTATTTTACCTGCTTCTGTTACAATTGTCACAAGTTATTGGAGGTGATCTTCTGACTTAACCAACAGAACGGTGCCATAAGCTTATCTGATGTTATTTATGTTTCGTCCAGTTACTGACACACCCTTTACGTGATTGATCTCCCCCTCAATTATTTCGCTAAACAGAGTAAATAATCGGGTGACATCACACGCCTTTGCCTTACTCCTCTTTTCATTTTCTGCCAACCTGATGCCTCACCTTTTACTTTTAGTGTTGCTTCTTGTTTCCAATTAAGGTTTCTTGACAATCTTACATCTCTCCTATCTACTTTTATTCTAGTAAGCATATCTATTTGTTCTTTGTGTATGACTGTTGAATGCTTTTTAGTAGTCTACGGAACGCACATATAATTTTGTAGCTCGATCATGTTGTGTGCTAAGCTTATCACAGGAATGGATTTCTTGTATCTTTGTATCTGCTAAATCACTACTATTCTAGTGCAGTTACAGGTCTTTTATTTATTATTCTGCTGGTATTAACCCTTAGAGTTATTTTTGGCAGACGAGTCATGATGTTTATTGCATTCTCGTGTTTCTTGGATCTTGGGTATGACTATGAATAAAAATTGACACATTTGTTCTGTTAACTTTACTGCACTCTAGATCTTGTTTGCTATCTCTTTCATGATTTTTATGCCAAATTCTCCAAGTGTCCCCAGCGTTTCTGCTGATTCCGTCTTCGCCTTTTGCTTTGCCCTTTTTTATCATGTTTAGTGCTTCTATATCTTCTTCTATAATGTTTTGCCCTCATCATTTTGTAGGTTCTCTTTTACCTTAATATAATTATCCAATATACTCGTTTCATCTATCTCTTACTTCGTTTAGTCCCATGGGTACTGCCCAACCATTTTCTTTTACTGCTATCATCTTATTGTATTTTATTTTGCTTGTGATTTCCCCTACTTTATCGTACATCTGTTCGGTAATCCTATTTAGCTGTTTAATTTCCGTGCATCTTTTAGTCATCCATTCTTCTTATGCTTTCGCTTATTCTCTTATCCCTATAATTCTGCTCTTTATCTTTGTATGTTTTCCTTTCATCCATGAATGCATGAATTCGTCTCTTAACCATGGCTTTTGGTTCTTTCTTTCTTTGGGTGTATATATGTATGTGCACACACATACATACGCATGCTCGCAACACACACACACACACACACACACACACACACACACACACACACACACACACACACACACACACATACATACATACATATAATGTACGTGTACATGTATAGATGTATATGTATCTACAATGTACGTTTGTATGTATGAATGGATGCACTTAATACGTATCAACAATTTCTAACAATTATTTTCTTTAGAAATTGTTAAACCACATTCTCTTGCTTGTTCCACACCTGTCAAGAATTACCCCCCCCCCCCCCCCAACAAAAAAGAAAAAAGAAAAAGAAAAATGCGGTGACCGATTTTTCAAAAGTGTGTGGTGCACTCGTAACAGTTTGAGCAAGTTTAATAGCTTGACTAAACAATGAACGAATAAATTTCCGGACATGAAAGTAAAATTCCAAATTGAATATGTGCAGCATGTGCCTTACATAACTATATTTCGCTAAAAGAAAAACTAGGAGCAGTTGATATAAAACTTAATGGCGAATGCATAGAAATTCAAAATCCATCAGCAGAAGAAATTGATCTCTTTGAGGTTGCAAGGGATGCTGCCCCTTTAGAGCGATAACTTAGTTATGACAACGTAATGTTTAATTGTATATTTATAATAATGTACCTATACATACATTATAAAATGTAATGCGATTTTTTTTTTTTTTTTTTTTTTTTTATCTATTGTGTTTAGCATTTGTTATCACTTCTTCCGTCTTCTGATTTATTTCATTTCTCTTGGCATGAAAATATGTTATAAAGAAAACGATTTTGTTGTCATGATACCAAATATGTATATATTATTTTTCGTGTTGCAGTTTTGCAGTATGTATTTAGGTTTATACCAGCTTTTCTTTTTATCCATTAGTTTCACTACCTTCACTATTTGCAATATTTATATCTAAGAATACTGACTTTTAGTTGTATGCTGTGTTACATGCATATCAGTTTAACTTCATCCTTTCAAGAATTCGGCACAATATTAGTCATATTACATATTAAAGTTTAATGTAAATAACCAAAGTCAACATTTAATATTATTTGCAACTAAAAGATCCATAAAGAAATGTGTTTATATATATGTGTGTGTGTGTGTGTATGTGTGAGTCATGCAAGGATGGCACTGCCATATAACCTCTCAATAGTGAGTTGAGAGAGGCCTATGTTTTGCAGTGAAATGAATGGCTGTTAAAAAAAAAAAAAAAAAAAAAATATATATATATATATATATACACATATGTGTGTGTATGTGTACGTGTATGTGTATGTGTATGTGTATGTGTATGTGTATGTGTATGTGTATGTGTATCTGTATGTGTATGTGTATGTGTATGTGTATATGTATGTGTATGTGTATGTGTATGTGTATGTGTGTGTGTGTGTGTGTTTATATATGTGTGTGTGTGTATATATATATATATATATATATATATATATATATAAACATACAAAGGTAGAAAGACGACGTCACGGACTAAAAGAAAAAAGTCGATTCATCTTTAAAAAATATCGATATAAGCAGACATATAACATGTTGCTTCTAATCCTTTAGTTTCTGAACCCAGGTTGTCTGGATTATTGCTTTACCCATGCAATGTGCCTCTGGGTCAACGTTTGCATCTGACAAGCGAACACCATTGCAAATAAGGTTGGTTCTCGCTACATATGTTTATATCCTTTTCCGTATTGTATTTTGACTCGACAAGTGAGCATATTTTTCGAAATTAACAGAAACGGAAGATGGATGCTGATAACATACTCCCAAAAAAGAGAAGATAGGCAATGGATTGTGCACACGCTGGTACCGCAGTTATTAATAACTATTTATCTTAAAACAGTGGGGCAAAATATGTGTATTGATGTTGAAGCTGGTTTACATCATATCATAATTATGGATGGATGTGTGTACGCTTGCTGGGTTCGTGAATGACATATTGATATACACTTACAATTCTGCTGAAATTACTTTGTTGCAAATCATTCTTGCAATAACTGTTGCTTTTAAGACTCTTCATGTTTGAGAAGAATTCATTGTGATGAACAAAGACATAAATGAGAATGAATTACATCAC
>NC_061860.1:13843931-13856431 GCF_019202785.1 Penaeus chinensis
AAAAATTGTTAGAACCGTTAATCTTATATCTGTGCAGACAGGTGTGCATTCTTCGTTGCTGTTGACTATACTGCTCTGAATTAGTTACAGAATAATTTACAATCTTGCTGCCTGGTTAGAAGACGTCCTTTGCCGCCTGCTTTTCTAAGACCTATTTTCTGTTATGTTACTAGCTTGTACCGGTGATCCAAAAATTATATCACGACATGGCCATCCAGAAACGTTTATAGATGTAGATATGTACAGACATACAAAATAGTAGACTGCCATTATATATATATGATTATACAAATATCTGTGATCCCAAATATATGGAATTTCGCAGTCTTTCTAAAAACAGTCAGGATATTTTTTCCCAGATTTAATTGCTTAATAGCTCCAGTAATTAGCTCATTTCTAATGAGAGATTCATATACGTGGAAAACTAATTAATCAATCAACAATTTACAGGATCATTTTTATACTAACAAGCGTTTTCAAATGAAACAATTTACTGATAATGATCGGAAATTTGTATATGACCCTGAAAGAATTAGGATTCATTTCAGTTCATTCCCTCTCGCAAAGCTTTGGAATAAAATAGTGACAGAGACAAGAAAGGATAAGTAAAAGTATAGACAATTTAAGACAATGATTAAAAAGGGAATAAACACCTATCACCAAACTCTCCTTTAAATATTTTTTTCTTCTTAGCGAAAAGCAGTACCTTGGTATATGCCATTATGTGAACGACCGCCCGTGCTGATTGGTGGAGCTCTAGAGTCGTGGTCAGTCAACCATCTCGAATGAGATGATATGTCAGAATTACAGATGTTCTTCTGCCAGTTTATTGTGATCATATGCATCTCTCTCTCTCTCTCTCTCTCTCTCTCTCTCTCTCTCTCTCTCTCTCTCTCTCTCTCTCTCTCTCTCTCTCTCTCTATGTGTGTGTGTGTGTGTGAGTGTACACACAAATATAGACACGTGTGTGTGTATATTTATATATTGTTACAATTAACCTTCCTTAACTAAATCTCTCTTAATGGAGAGTTGTTTTTCTTCACCTAAGGTATTCCTCAAAAAAGGTAGAGAACAAACTTAATTGTAAACTTCTCAGGCTAAGTTCAAAACTTTAACATTCTCTAATTAAAGTTATTAATTCTCCTTCTATCTCTCAATACAAAACTTATCGAAGGACAATTATTATTCTTGAAGTGTCTCAAGATTTCTGATTCGTTCTGAACCTTAATTTACATATCATTAAGTCATTCTTTAAGACTTATTAGTGTATAAAAGAAAAATATATATTTTAAGTTTCACTTGTTTTAACGAGACATTAGTTTCAATCATCAAAATATTTATTACTATCCATCATAGAAATTAATTACAATGAAGTTATTCGTTAAATTCAGACTTATTCCCTTTTCATACATGTGAAAATATCTATTAATTTCTGTCTTCATACATTTGGTATCTTTTTAGATTAAGTAAATCTGAATTATTCAACAAATTCCAAGTAAAATCTCAACAATTTAAACTGACCATTCCAAGAACTTAAATATATACATATATCTTTTTCACAATTAATTATTACAATTTTTATCACAGTTGAATAATTCAAGGGATGCAGCAAGAGTGTGGACGTGTATGAAACAATAGTCAGGTTTATAAATGTATTATCAAAATGAATTACACACCATGCCCTCTGGCAAGTGCAAACTAGTATTACAAAAAAATGAATTTAAAATACTGTTTGACCTTTAGCAAACACAGTTTAAAGCAATATGTAATTTAAGTAATTAATTCATTGTTAAAGAATTTTGTATATGACCCTGTCTTACTACACAAGACAAAACAACTTTGGTTCATCATCAATAATAATTATTACATGAAAAAATAAACAGTGCATATTTACCGCACATTTCTGTTTACTGCTACCACAATGCAGGATCCACATGAAATGGCAAACTCAAATATTAATTTACTTGTGGGAAATCTATTATAAAACTGTTTTACTTAACAATATATATATACATATATATGTGTATATATATGTATATTTATGTATGTATATACATATATATTTATATATATGCATCTATATTTATCTATCTATATACATATGCATACATATTCTCTCTCTGTGTATATATATATCTATATATATATATATATATATATGTATGTATGTATGTATCTGTATCTATCTATGTCTATATATCTATATATTATAAATATATGTTTACATTATCAATGTATCTATATATATACACACATATATATGTAGGAATGTATGTACATATGTATGTGTGTGTGAGCGCGCGCACGCACGCACGCACGCACACACACACACACACACACATACACACATAAACACATACACACAAGCGCGCGCGCGCGCACTCACACTCACTCAATCACGCACATATATACATATGATGTATAAATATACATGTGTGAGTGTACGCACAAATATAGACACGTGTGTGTATATTTATATATTGTTACAATTAACCTTGCTTAACCGCGCGCACTCACACTCACTCAATCACGCACATATATACATATGATGTATAAATATACATATATACATGTTTGTGTCCGTGCGCGCGCGCGTGTGTGTGTGTGTGTGTGTGTGTGTGTGTGTGTGTGTGTGTGTGTGTGTGTGTGTGTGTGTGTGTGTGTGTGTGTGTGTGTGCCCCCCCCCCCCCACACACAATTAGATGTTGTATGGGGTCTGGCAACGCCTTCCATACCTGGCGCTTAAGTGCAATGTCATAAGCATAGCCCAATTTGCCCGTGTTGATTAGGTTACCCATACACCTGCAGAGGCGTTCTCAATCGCAGGTAATCAGCGCGGTGTCAGGGACAAGCAGGGTTTGATTCAGCCTTTAACTTTGATCTGTTGTGATACTGTTACTACTTTGACTGATACTTTGATACTTTGATTCTAATACTTTGACTGGATCTGTTGTGATACTGCTAATTATAAAATATAAAAAAAATACAGTAAACGGTATATTATAAATGATCCATGTACAGTGATTCATGACTCCAAGAACTTCTGAGACTTGTGAAGTCGGTTTTCATTAAAACAATATAAACGTAAAATATTAATATTAATTTGAAAACATTCTATTTACTGTCAATGTTGTAAAATGAGAGCCTTATTATCTCCTCTTCTTCCATAAAGTTATTTTTTTATTTTCTTTTTCTTTTTTTTTAAATATTAACGGTATGCCAAGATTCATTCTCCTAAATATTTAATTCATACCAGGAACGTTTTACGAAAGTATTCAACAATAAATCGTTGCTCCTTTCAGTCAATTTCATATCCAGGAGGGACTAATTACCATGTCACTAAAAATGTGGGATTGGGAAATCTTACAGCCAAAAAATTTAGTACTCATTTCGTTCGAATCAAAGCTCGGATCATTTTCCCAGTTATATCTGAATTAAACCTGGATTTAATGTGCTTTGACATTATCATAATTATTATTTTCACTATTATTATTATTATTATTATTATTATTATTATTATTATTATCATTATTATTAGTGGTAATAATAGTAGTTATACAATAATAATACTTATAATAGTAATAATAATTATGATAACAGTAATAATGATAATAATGATAACAGTAATAATAATAATAATCATAACAGTAATAATAATGATGATAATGATACTGATTACTATTATTATCATTATTAACATTACTATCATTATCATTATTATTATTGTTATCATCATTAGTTATAACCATCTTTATCGTCATTATCGTCACAATCATCATTATCATTACGTTCATCATTATTATTATTATTATTGCTATTATCATTATTATTAGTAGTAGTATCATTATTACTAGTAATGTCTTTATCATTATCATTAGTATTAGTCATATTACTATTATCATTATCCCTATCATTATCATTATCACTATTATTATCATTTTTATCATCATTATCACTACTATTGTCATTATTAGTTATTATCATTGTCATTACAATTGATATTATTATCATTATTGTTATCATTATGCTGCTTCTGTTGATGATGACGATGATATTTTTTTATTTTTTTTATTATTTTTGTTATTATTATGAACTTTATTACTATGTTGTTGTTCTTTTTCTTCTGATGAAGATGATGATTTTTTTATCACTGTTATTATATCATTATTAGGATTTTAATAATCATGATGATGATGATTGATGATCATGATGATTTTTTTTATTGTCATATTATTATTATTATGAATCTAATAATAATAATAATAATAATAATAATAATAATAATAATAATAATAATAATAATTATCATTATTATTATTATTATCGTTATCATTATTGTTTCTATTATCAATATCATTATTATTACTATTATCATACCAGCACCGTCAATATTATTAATATCATAATGTTTAGCATTATTATCATTAATATCATCGTTCTTATCATTAACATTAACATTATAATTAGCATTTCCTTCATCATACTCATTATCATTATTATCATCATCATTATTATCATCACAATTATAATGATTATTATCATCATTATCTGTCTTGCATTTCATGTGGGTACCCATATATTTGTGCTGTTTTTCTAATTGCCATAGGAATGAAAATTTGTTAAAGGTATTCCACCGTTTCCCTACCGAGCGAAAATCCGTCCGAAGTCTTGGTCTTGAAGTTCCTTGTTTGGAGTGATAGTTCTTCCTGGTGAGAAGCAATGGTCTAATCCTAACTTTTGCTGCATGCATGGCGGTCATCCTTATGGGTTTTGTTCTCACCAATCTTCGTCTTGGGTTTGTTGCTTAGATATATATGTGATAGCATATATGTATGAAATGTGCTTTCTAACCTCTCGTTAATTTAAAGCCATACCTCTGGGAGAAATATTGTAACGCTATTCTTACTGATTTCATTTTCTTTTGCATGTACAGTACTGTACACCCTTCCATTCTGCTCCAAATGGAACTTGTGTATTGGAATATCCTCCGAGTTGCAGGACGCGAGCAATAATGTTACTACAAGAAACAAAAGTTTAAAGCGTTTTGGCTACAAAGTGTTTCGTATATGAAATTAACAAAGATTTATTACATTCTGACCATTAAAGATCATATGCATATAAACGTGAAAACGTGCCGGTGCATATTCCTCTAAGGAAATACCTTAGAGTGTAGACAATGCAGTAAAACAAGAGATGTCTTTGTTTACACATACAGTGCATACAGTATGTGTGTCCGTGTGTGTGTCCGTGTCTGTTTATTTTAGATGAACACTGATTATAGTCCCAAATTATAACAAGTTTCGAAAGTGCGGTCTATGTTCAATTCATCATAAACTTAAGTATTTTTTATACTCATGCCTTGAACTGTGTAAACTTCTTGTCAAACTTTACATATGGCGAACACGTACTGGAATATATTGCAACTAAGGCTGGTTAGCGCTTAATAATTACCAAGTACTTCAACACCCAACTTGGTAGCCTTGCTTTGATAATCCAGATAATCTGCTTCTAAATAATAGAAAGGCCGGGTTAAGGACAAAACAAAGATAAGCTGATTAAACTGAACTTAACTGACGATGAAGCTCTGGCTTTCCTGAACTCCCTCAAGCTCAGTGTGTATAAGGATAATTTAATCCTTACTATTACTACTTCGTTAACAATATTAGTGAATACCCCTGTTTCGCTTTACCGTGCTAGAAAAGTTCTTAATCCTAATAATGATAATTAGGATTCCTTCAAAGAGACGCGAGATTAAACGGATAAAGATGTGCTGTTTCCGAATATACTGGATAACAAAAGAGAATTAAAGCTATGAGCATAATGAAAAAAATAATCCAAAAATGGACTAAGGATTAACAAAACACAAATGTCACATCTGGTCATTATTGTTTGTATATATAGGTAAGATCATACATTCAGCGAATGCAAAATCATAAATACATTCAATCATTTCTCGAAAATCGAATTATGATTTATGACAAAAGGTCTCATCACAGTATGCCCTTATTGTATGTGTGTGACGTTTTCACACACACACACACACACACACACACACACACACACACACACACACACACACACACACACACACACACACACACACAGACACACACACACAGACACACACACACACACACACACACACAGACACACACACACACACACAATGAGAGAGAGAAAAAAAGTATATATATATATATATATATCCGATATATTCACGTTAATGCTCTCCATATCACAACTATAGTTAATTAAAGTGACGGTCATTATTAACCAACGAATAGTTACTTTTAACGTGAACACAAATTGTAACTCATAATTGATCTCCAATTCTCTTCCAATACTGAGAAACTCTTCTTATTACCGAGGACTTACATCCCCCGTGCTGATTAGCTGTTGCTCGGCACTGGAAGAAGTTTGGGGAAAATGAGGAGTTACAATTTTGTTTATTTTGATAAACTGCGATATTAATTGGTTATTTATGATGGTATCTTATTTATATAAAACTGCCAATTTATTGGTTTATACCAAAAATATGTATCGGAATTGCCTCATAAATTATTATATTCATCGTTAATATTTGTTTATAACAGATAATAATCAATTCCTCATGAATTATTACATCTGTTTTTATCACAAATCACCATATTTATACCTATCATGAATAATCATATTTTTATTTTATAGTTAGGTATATTCATATGTATTCATAATTACATCATGGTAATTGAGTCCAAAGGTTTTCAAGACCAATTGCGTTTATAATTTTTTTTGTCAATTTAAGCTTCCATGAACATCGATATCTTTATTCTAAATATATAGGGTGCATTAACGTAAATATATCGATGCCCTTGTTATAGATGGTCTAAACTGACAAAGCCTTTAATAAACGTATTGTCGGATAATTGGTCCGAGACATCATCTCTCAGACCAATTATCCGTGGCCGCCCCTCCAGCGCTCCTCCTTAGGGAGTCAACTATCGCAATGCTTGTTATTGAAAACGGGGCTTTTCGTGTCGGAGCGGCCGAGCGGTAAGAACCCTCCGAAGGCGCGGTGGACCAGCGATAAATATGGTTAAATCAAAATAAAGCTTAGGACTAAAGATAAAATTAAAGGATTAAAAGTAAGTAACACTGAAACCTTAAGATAAATAAAAAAATCTACATTTAGCATTAAAACACTGAAGGGTTTTTAAACACTGGGCTTCCCCGTTTTCCTTTACACTGCCTTCATTTTCTGTGATGGCATGTACTTGTGACATCTACGAACGTAAAAACAAACATAAAAAAGGAGCCTGAGCACAAGTCTTTAAGAAAAAAAAAAAAAATGACATAAAAGAACTGAAACATTTTAAACAATTATTAATGGATCGGCTTTGATAATATATAACAGTTGTACATCTGTAATAATGATATTTCTAAAAACAACACACAAAATCTGTACAATGTAACACTGGTGTAACGAGCCGAATACACATTAGCCACTACGAATGATAGTAAAAAGTGGATGCTTTCGTCTCCCTAGTTAATATGTCAGGTCAATGCTCCGTTGCAGTCTTCCGGCCTTGGATCTCTGGCTTAGAGGAGCTTTGCCTGCGCATATTAACTGTCTCGAGAGCTAGGGAGATGTCCGGCAAGTGTCTCAGATTTTTGTGTGACCCCTGCACATCAGGTCAGGCCAGCGAAGGTTGGCGAAAAAAAAAGAAAAGAAAAAACTAAGCATGGTCTGACAGGCCCTTAACAATGTAGTTTTGGGGGTTCATCTTGATTGCATACGATTCAAACATTAAAATATGAATATTAGATATAAAAAGAACTGAACATAAAATACATAGATAAAATGATTTTCACAGTAAAAGTTGACCAGGTAAAATAAAATTGACTAAAAGCGTTAAAATAAAGGTCTTTATCTCGCCTTAATTAGTGATACCTGGCGAGAAGGGTGAAACAAGGTCGTTTGTTTATTCCTTTACAAATAAAATTAAATAAGGTTCACCACAACGTCGCAGCGGATTTTCGCTTCGCATCGCGTTCGGTGTGGTCGCGGCCGAAGAGAGAGAGAATAGTGACTGAACGATATTCCCTTTTTTGAGTGTGTTTTTTGTTTGTTTGTTTGTTTTAGCAGCGACAGAAACACAACCGTTTCTCTCGCCAATATCACACAACATGACTACCACAAACTGGTGCGTGTTGCAGCTGCATTTACTGTTCACCCTTTTCAAAAGATTTTTTTTTTTTCCTATATCAATAAAGAATTTTGCGACCAGAGTAGGGGTGCGAACCTAGGTTTATTTTTCTATATCATCTTTTTTCTCTTTTGAAGGAAAGTAACCAGGGTCATTTTTTTTCTTTTTCATATTAACTAGAAATTCTTAGAACTGCATTCGCCAATTCGGAAACCAACTCCACAACTAAACGAAGGGATGAAACGAGGTTAGAAACATGAAAGTTTGAATGGAACAAAGCAATTTCATAGTGCAAGATATGATGCAGGGAAATATTAGAATCACATTGTAACCTTGATGATAGCTCATGCATTCTTTTGTATTGGTTTCTTTTGTATTTGTCACAATGGATACTAAAAATGATAAGGTTTCAAGATACAAACGTTAAGAGCGAAAAAATATTGGTTTTATGTATAACACTACTTGTTCTTGTTTTATATAAACTACAGGCGAATACATTAGTTTGTGCATTTTCATTGCGTAAAGCTTTATGTCACAGCTTTCAGGAGTTGAGAACTAATCAACTCATTCAAGTCGTCTTTGAAGGGGTTTTAATGATGTGTCAAATCCTAGCAAGAGGTACAAAATCTATATTCACACTTTGCTTCTCACATTCTGTTTTTACTAGGTGATCAGCGTGATCATGCCTGTGGATTCCAACATGTGATGGTATCCACACAAAACATATATCACGGCCTCGCTCTTCTGCACGATACACGTTCAATCTGATGGCATTTGCAACATTTGCTGCATCTTTGTCTAGAGTGTTCAGAGCCTGAAGATTACCGTGAGTCACAGAAAGTGACTCCTGAGCCTTAATTCAGTATGGCTATGAGTATTCCTGCCAATTCAGTTTGTAGTGTTTGTCTAGTCATGACCTCCCCTACAATGCTGGTCCTGCAGGATATTGCCTTTATATATAAAACAAACGCATCCTGATCTCCATTCAGACTACATGGATCCATCAGTATACCATTCATATAGTCACATCAATAACTGCGAGTGCGTATTCCTATGTATAGCAGGGGACACTGTCATTTTCGGGGGCAGTCATTTAGAATACACTGAGATCCGATATTTGCCATACATGCTGTTTTAAGTATGCTATTCTCTCGTAAAGAAAAGGTACTTTAAGTTCTATTCTCATACTCACAATCCAGGTAGTTTTATGGGCAGTGAGGATGATTCTCCATAGTTCATTTTGTAGTTTTCAGACTAGCTAACTGATTCCCTGAATACTAGGTGCAATGCATGATAATCTATGCCCGATCGTATGTATGACGGATAAAAGTTTTAGCAATATTGACATTGACACTATGGTCTTTACAAACAAGTACCCCAAATGGCTTCAGCCTCTCCCCGGTCTTTCCTTTAGGTTTTGATGAACTCTGCATCATTGACAATCGGTTTTTATTTTTTTTATTGTAACAGTTGCAAAGATCCTCGTTCAACGTCGTCATATAACCTCTGTGAGAGGGGTTGTCTTTGGGTTAAATGCCTTGTTTTTTTCAGTCGAGATTACCAAGCCCTTGTGGAAAGTATATCAAGGATCCGTTGCATTCTCTCCTTGGATGAGGATTTAATGCAAATATCAACGGCATAGTAAATAATGGAATGATATCGAAACACGTGATGGAATACCGAAGAGCTGCACAGTCTACATTTGAAACCGAGCATAATATGATTTCTTGTTTCATGTTCCTAATGATTTTTTTATATAGATATATACTGGCAGACTTTTCCACACTTGGGTTTAAAAGCCATTTGCATAATGATTTCCTTCCATACTGGACATATGACCCCGTGAAAATGCTCTTCAAAATTGCAGTGGATAATGTCTCTCCTGTTGAATAAGACGTCATCGTAACAAAAAGATTGTCGTAAAGTATTCGCCATGATAGTCATGCAATACAATACTATCCATCCATCTGCGAGTAAGACATGACTTCATTGAATCTGAAAAAAATACATTTCCTTACCTCAAATATCGTTTATGACTGACGTCTCGACGGAGATACGAGGTAAGGGTAACAGGGAAGTGGACGGCTATATTTATGCACCCAAGATGGACGTGGGTGCTACGCTGCAACAAACTGCAACAAATGCACTAAACGGAATGGAAACATAAAAAATAGGCAACGGGAAATTCTATGAGTATTATATGAATATCATTATAAAAGACTTATTTGAGGTTGCAAGAATGCAGACATTTGATACAGTTTTTGATACTTCTTAAGAAGAGTTGCTTAGTATGTTGTAGAAACTTATTATATATTTGTTTTTTCCACAAAGACAAACGCAGAGATAGACAGATAGATAGAAAGATAGAGATAGAGATACTTGCATATATAGGCTCGCGCGTGCATACGCCTTTTAAACCTTCCATTGCTACACTCTGAAATCATATGTATCCCATGGGATCTGCAATTTCTGTAGTTTCCAGATCAAATTTTCAACAGTTCTGAATATGCCGTTTAATTGCCAATGTGCATATAATTACTTGGCAATAAAACAATGAGCATATTGTGCTATATATCTTTCAACAAAAACTAATTTATGATACTAATATACTTGTTAAAAATAAAAGATGAACCAAATCACACCACTAATTGTTCTGAGCGAGTAGGCTCATTAGAGGCGAATATCTTGTGGGATTAAAATGTTTCAAACGTTTATAAATCTCTTAAAAAATTATGTCTTATAAGAAAAAATAATGATGATGATGATGATGATGATGATGATGATGATTGTGGAGTGGAAACCTGTACTAACGCTTTGTTAATCTCAACTTTTTCATTACATTGGAACTACATGGACCTAATTTATTACACGAGACTACAAAGAATTCCGAGATCTACATCCAGATCGGTTTTCAACACCCTTGACAGCCGATCTTATGGTAGGAGTATGAGGAATCTTGTGGAAGATTTTAATTTGTATCTCTCTAAGGTTCTTCCTGTTGGAATCCCCTAGTTTCCCCATTGGAATAAGGAAAGGGGTGAGAGCCGAAGCGGAAATCAGGGAGAAATTTCTTCAACAAACTTCTAAGTACCAAGGATTAGGTACAAGATATACAGATGGTTCGAAATTTGAAAATGGTGTGGGCTTTGCAGCAGTGTAATATGTTGAAACTCGTAGTGTTTTGCAAGCAATCAAGAGCTTATTATATCCAGTGGTAAGGGAGGTTCAAGATTGGCTTGCATTGATGTGAGCATGTAAGAATATTGAAGGACCAAGGCAGCTGCCGCTCAGCCCTGTGATGCTCGTTTTTCTCTCACACACACTGACTTGAAACACAGCATCAGAAGTTGCCTGAAGGCATACCACTAGAAACAAACTGCGATAAATTAGAGATAACCTTGGCAGTTGGGTGACCAGCGTCCATCGCAACCGACAAGCAGAAGTTGTGTTAACAAGACTGAGAATAGGGCACACAAGATTGACTCATGGGTCGATGATGGCTTAACATGATGCACATTATGAGGGATCCAAAGAGCCATTAACGGTCGCACATATAATGGAAAGATGTGCAGCATTCTCAGACCAAAGACATATGTATTTGTCTGCCCCATATACACTAAAAAATGTATTGGGGGAGGATTGTGACAGATATAATTAGTTTCGTAAGGGAGACTATTTTTTAACAAAATTTAATTGTGTATAATCTTTATGCGACAATTATATGCTCTAATAGCATATTCATCGTTTAATTGTTAATGTAATATTTATTTATTTATTATTATTGATCATGATGATCATTGTGAATAATTAGGTTATTATTTGTACTGGCTTAGTCTCGGGTTAGTTCGAAACATAATTCATCCTTTATATTTATTACAATCGGTAATATACAGTATTTCACACAATTGTTGTACTTCCATTTTGCCACTTTCACAAAAAATATAATTTCATGTTTGAATTCGTTTCAATTTCAGCTTCAGTTTTCCTGCTTTCGTTGATTCTTTTCGGTCACACTAGACAGGGCAGGATATAAAACGGGAAAAATGGAGGCGCCCCTCCTGTCCGACCCTTGACAGCAGTAAGTTCCTATATGGAGATAAATTCCCGAACATAAATTTACGATTACGTTATTTACCTAATTCTAAATAATTATTAAAGTCTATAAACATATATAAATCCAAAAAATAAAGTCCGACTTCTCCGTCAATCCCAGTAACAAAAGAATTTAACCTTCAACCTGTATGGATGTCCAAGAGCGACAAATCGAGATAGGGTATTCGCACCTAGTGGGCACCTTGGCCATGGCACGGACGG
>NC_061860.1:13868931-13883931 GCF_019202785.1 Penaeus chinensis
GACACACACACACACACACACACACACACACACACACACACACACACACACACACACACACACACACACACACACACACACACTGCCTTCAATATGTTTTCTGTAGCTATTTGTCTCCCTCTTCGCCTTCATAAACACCAACTTAATTTTCTTTCTCCTCCTTCCCTCATCATCATCCACCTCTCTTCCCTCCCCACATGTCGTCCTACTCTGATACTCTCCATAGTGCCAAACGTGTGTAATATCCTTCCAAATGAAACATAACAGAATCACTAAGACAGTAAAGTAGGACCGACAAAGGAGTAAGACTTATGATACTTACGTAATCGTTTTTTTTTTTCTCTCTCTTTTTAGATTTTAAATGAAGACACTAATGGTAACAAAATCTATTTGATATTATTTTCAATCACAGTGATAATAGTTTCTCAGGTTAATAATTCTTGCCATCCCGCGGGCCATGAAGTTGACATTCCTGGTATATACGCTTTTATAGAAGGAAATGTTCTTAGGTACCTAAAAGCCTTATGTTTCTGTTCCAGTTAAGTATACAGACATTAGTGGATATATCGAATAGTTTGTTGTGAATTATTATGTAATAAAGTATTATTTTTAGAGGCTCTTGTCCTCTTTAGAAATGAGAGGAAAATAATTATTTCTTAATAAGTAATTCTGATGTGCATTTTCATGATCTAGATTTGATAAAGTACTGATTTCAAATTAATATTGTCTTTATTTAATGTGTAAATTGTGATTCTAAACTTCAGAGTTTTTAATACGATGGATAACTGCTTATTATTGTTATTTACTAGGAGGAAGAGATATAAGTATGTAGATTATTTTGATAAAATAGTTTGCAAAGAATACATTTATATAAGAATAATGGGTGCTCTGAAAGTCACTATATGCATATCCGTCCTTAATAAGCTAGATCAATCAGATCTACAGAAATATGTTCAGTACAAATGTAAGTGAAATTTGAGGTATCAAAATCAAAGTCAAAAGACATATTTTACTTAAGTAAATATGGTCACTCTTTTTTTTTTCTTTCTTTCTTTTAAGTCCACCCTCTTATTCAGACATTCTTGTTTCTGTATCAAAGTTTGTTTTCTGTCTCCTAAAAAGACAAAACATGGATACAGAATATACGCATCGAGGACTGGATGTTAGAGTTCTGGACAGTAGATGGCTGGCAACTCTGAGACACAAGCGAAAACTCTTTCGGTATCTGAATATTTAAAATGATTCAAAACTACATCTATAACTTATTCTGTATGATCTTCAATCAAATAAATTAATCCAAAGATTATTGTAGACTAAAGAATATAAACAGTGGTTGGAAATGTCTGCCTCCGACTCATCTGGGACAAGGATACTTTCTAGTGAATTCCTACCCAGCACTACCAGACGAGATTTGAGAGGATGCTCAGGTTTGGAATGTCACAATTTTCATTACGTTTACTCTATACAATATCTTGCCATTTCCCTGTGGCGAGCATAGGCACCATGTATGTTTCTTCTCTAGTCTTTGCGTCTTCCTCTGATGCTCTTATTCTTCACAGTTTCGTTTCAAGCTCATCTTTCCATCGTACTCTCCGTCTCCCTCTTCGACCTCCATCATACAACAGATGCACTTGTGAGGATGGAAACTGCTATACAGAATTCCTTTGCACATCGACATTACATGTTAACAGTCTTCTTTGACCTTGGAAAGGCTTATGATACCACTTGGAAGCATGGTATACTCATGAAGCTGTATGAAATTGGTTTAAGAGGAGCATTACTTATCTTCATACAAAGCTTCCTTGCTAACAGGAAGTTTAGAGTGAAGGTGGGAAACAGTTTCTCTAACCTGGAAGATCCACTGGAAGGGGTCCCACAAGGGAGTGTCTTAAGTGTGCCCTGTTTGCCATTGTTATTAATGACATTGTAAAGGTCATTCCAAGTGCTGTCTCATGTAGTTTCTATGTGAATGACTTTACACTGTACTGCTCAGGAGGAAGCTTACAGGATCTGCAAGGTCACATGCAGACTGCAATAAATCAGGTAGTGCAATGGGCAACATGCCCTGGGTTCAAATTTTCTCCAAGCAAGACCATGGCTTTGCATTTCCACGAGCGAGGACAGTTCCATCCTTCCCTCTATTTAGGAGCAAACCCACTGCATTTTGTGCAAGAGGTGAAGTATCCGGGTCTAATTTTTGACTGAAGGCTTACATGGGTGCCTCGCATCAAACAGTTAAAGGTGAAAGCTACAAAAGCACTTAGTATTTTGTGGGTTCTTTCACATCTGTCTTGGGGTGGAGACTGCACAATGCTTCTGCGGCTTTACCGAGCACTTATTCATAGTAAACTTGACTATGAATGTGAGGCTTATCCATCAGCTACTCCCACTGTTCTCCAGATGTTGGACTCAGTTCATAATGAATCTCTGAGAATCTGTACAGGGGCTTTCAGGTCTTCACCTGTAGAGGCCCTGTATGCTGAGATGGAGAACTACCTCTTTCATTACACCTGGACTACATGAACCTGGTTTACTACACAAGACTACAAAGGATTCCAGGATCTACATCCGGATTGGTTTTCAACTCCCTTGAGGATTGCCGATTCTATGGTAGGAGAATGAGGAATCTTGTGGGAGATCTTAATTCATATCTCACTAAAGTTCTGGCTGTTGGAATTCCCCAATTCCCCCCTTGGACCAATCAAGTCGAGCTGGATTTGGATTTGGCCGGAACTGGAAAAGGGGACAGATCCGTAGCAGAAATCAGAGAGAGATTTCTTCAATACACTTCTAAGTACCAAGGATCAGATGCAATATATACTGATGGTTCAAAATCTGAAAATGTGTGGGCTTTGCAGCATTGAGCTGAAGGAAGACTGCATTTGGCAGTCTTTCTCTATCAGCCTCGATCTTCACTGCAGAGTTACATGCCATTCTTGCAACAGTCAAGATGACTAGAGATCTGATGAACAAGTCTATTGTAATGTATTATGACTCTCGTAGTGCCTTGCAAACAATCAAGAGATTAAACTCATCACATCCAGTGGTGAGGGAGGTCCAAGATTGGCTTGCACTGATGTCAGCACGTAAAAAGATCTACGTTGGCTGGCAGCACATGTTGGTATCAGTGGGAATGGACGAACTGATCGGAAGGCCAAGGCAGTTGCCGTTCAGCCCTGTGATGCTCGTTTTCCTCTCCCACACACTGACTTGAAACCCCGCATCAGGAGTTGTCTTCATGATAAATGGAGGGAACAATGGAGGCATACCTCTAGAAATAAACTGCGAGAGATTAGAGATGACCTTGGCAGTTGGGTGACCAGCATCCATCCCAACCGACAAGAAGTTGTATCAACAAGGCTGAGAATCGGGCACACAAGGCTGACTCATGGGCCGATGATGGCTAAAAGTGAAGCAGGCTGTGAGAAATGCCAAGAGCCATTAACGGTCGCACATGTAGTGGAAAGATGTGCAATATTCTCAGACCAAAGACGTAGGTACTTGTCTCCCCCATATACATTGAAAAATGTATTGGGGGAGGATTGTGACATAGGAGGTCTTATTAGTTTTCTTGGGGAAACTAATATTTTCAATAAAATGTAATTATGCATAATATTTATGGAATAATTTAATACGTTTAGAGCATAATATTTATGCTTTAATTTTTTATATAATATTTTTTTGTTATGACATTCATTGATAGATTTTTAACATTTTAAATATTCTGATATTTTAGTCTAACAAGGTGTTGGCCGATAATGGCCTTAGCTGTTTACGCGGCAGATAATATTTAATAATCAGTCAATCTCACGTATATTGTATATCCTCCTATGTATAAGTGATAGCTTTACTATAATTTGGTCACAATGTAATTACGTAACAACACTGTGAATGTTCGTCAGATGCATTACGGTTTCCGACGGAGCCTGTTAATTTCCCCCAAATATGTAGTTTCCATCATGTAACCTAGTCATTACCGTGGATTTCTACACCACATTATAGACATCAAGTTTTTTTGACAGGTTGACTTTGTAGTTACTTTTATCATGCAAATTGTAAAAAAAAAAAAAAAAAAAGGAAAAAAAAATCCTCTCCCTAGCGTATCCCTTTTCATTTTCTGTCTAATCTGCTTTTCCCTTTGTAGTCAGATTATAGCATTTTTTTAAAATTGAATTACTGTTCTCTTAGTCTTTCAGGCATTGGCAACCCCATCAGCCACTTTTGAAAAAGCAATTTACCTGATTTGGCTTGTCATTGGTAGGGATAACTTGTCCTGTAGGATGTTAATTTAAGATTACTGTGATGCGTAATTACATGAAATATGACAAAGTATCGCCCTGCCTTATAAAGTAATACAGGAATTTTTGAAGGATTTTGGGGACATGTGAAACTAAGCATATGGTTGTTATGAAGTTCTAATATTGAAATATCCGATTTTCTAAGCTGATATTATAGTTTCATTTAAATAATCAGTGCATAAATTGATAAGACATGAACTGCCAAAAATAAACGACACCCGGAAGAAGAGTGACGATCTCATCAAAAGTTACTTTGCCCCTTACTTGGCAAGAATACGCCCCCCCCCCCCCCTTCTCTCTCTTCCTCTCCCTCTCCTTCCCCATCCCACTCTCTCTCACTTCCTCTCCCTCCCTCCCCCTCTCACTCTTCCTCTCTTCATTTCTCACTTTTCCTCTTTCTTTTCCCCAAGCTACTCTCTTTCTCTCTCTCTCTCTCTCTTTCTGTTCTTCATTTCTCGAGTCTTCCTCTTTACCCCTCTAGCTCGTCTCTCTCCATTTCTCTGTCCTTTATTTTTCAATGTTCCTCTTTTTTCTCCCCCTACCTTCTCTCTCTCTCTTTCTCTTTCTCTTTCTCTCTCTTTCTCTCTCTTTCTCTTTCTCTTTCTCTTTCTCTTTCTCTTTCTCTTTCTCTTTCTCTTTCTCTTTCTCTTTCTCTCTCTCTTTCTCTTTCTCTTTCTCTTTCTCTTTCTCTTTCTCTTTCTCTTTTTCTTTCTCTTTCTCTTTCTCTTTCTCTTTCTCTTTCTCTTTCTCTATCTCTTTCTCTTTCTCTTTCTCTTTCTCTCTCTCTCTCTCTCTGGCCTTAATTTTTTCAATCTTTCTTTCTTTTCCCTTAGCTCATCTCCCTCTCTTTCTGTCCTTCTTTTCTCAATCTTCTTCCTTTTCCCCTAGCTCCCCTCTCCTTCTCTTTCTGTATTGCATTTCTCACTCTTTCTCTCTCTTTTCCCTTACCTCCCCTCCCTCTCTTTCTGTCCTTCTTGTCTCCTCTTCCTCTTTCTCTCCTCCTCCTCTCTCTTTCTCCCACGAAAAATGCACGAAATCTCGAGCGGCTGAGTAGTTGGTAGCTCTAAACATATCTAAGCATACTGTGATTAGCTGCTTCCGTCTCCCTTCGAGTGCCATCTTGTATGTTTACAAGGAAGATTAAACCTTTCATGGCGTTTACATAATTGTAATGCTCACTTATTATTAGATATCTTCAGCATTCACCCCCCCTCTTGTTAAGTGAGCAGCTGCACTTGTTTATAATTAGCTGGGTGATTTAGAATCTTTTTAACTATTTAAGTCGAGGCCGCGAAAAAAAAACAGAAGCCCTGGCTATGGTATCACTAACATAACATTCCAGTAACATAACATGTTACATTTACGTAGTTATTTGTGTTGCTCAGTTATGAGTTCATAGTTGTTTAAAATCATTACCGCATAAATGCAAATGTGGATCGTCAGTTATTGTAGGTAATTATCTTACTTTGATTAAATAATTCTTAATTTGTATAAACCAATAGGTATATAGTCGTTTTTTTGTTTGCTGTGTTACGCCAAATAATATATTCTTGATAATCTTACCGTAGTACATGCAGTGCAGGTCTCTGAGTAAATATTTTTTGCGTGGTTGATGAAATAATAAATTATTAATTTAATTCAGCTATCCTCGGAGAGCAAATCACTAATCAACATATGCTTGCAAAATCTTCTAAACTATTTTTTCCGTAGCTGAATCCATCGGGCAAAAGTGCAGTGCAGCAGAAAACGATAAACGTTTCTCTGGCAGTGATATTGCCGCTGATAATGAAAATGTACTTGTAATATTTAGTAAACAATAACAGAACATGATGATGATGATAATAATGATAATGATCATGATAAAATGATAATAATAGTATTAATAATAGCATTGATAACAATAACAATAGAACAAAATAATAATGATAAGAAAGATGATAATGATGATAATAATTAAAATGATGATAACAGTAACAACAACGATAACAATAACCTACTTTGAACTGCTCAGAAGCACTTAACCTGTTTTCAGACACTGCTTCTAAATAAGCTAATTTTGCCTTTAGATAAACCTCTCTGCGTGTAAGAAATTCCTTGCTAGTATTACCTCGACGGACGGGTAGAATGCCTCGTGAACGATTACTTTGCGGTAATGGAATGTCTATTGATGTAGCTGTCGTGGCCTAAATTACTTGTGTCAGTTCTTTTGTGTATTCAGGACAATTTTCGGCTATAAAGTGTACACATATACGTGTGTGCGTGCGTGGGAAGATAGATAACTAGACAGAGAGATATACATACTTGTACATGGAAGTATATATATCTGTGTGTGTGTGTGTATATATATATATATATATATATATATATATACATATGTACATAGATACATTTATATGTATACACTGTATATATATATATATATATATATATATATATATATATATATATATATGTATATATATACATTTATATGTACATATATGTATACATACATATAATTATATAAGTATATATTAGTATATGGGTGTGTGTTCACATTTATATGTATATACATATGCATATATATTTATCTATATATATTTATAAATACACACATATATATATGTATATATGTGTGTGTGTATGTATGTATATATACATGTACATGTGTATATAATTGTGTGTGTGTATGTGTGCATGTATATATGCATATACAAATATGTATACAAATGTATATATATATACATATGTATATATACACATATGTGTGTGTGCATATTTACACACACACGCGCGCGCGCGTATATGGATATATCGAAAATTGGTAGACAGATAGATAAATGTATCGCTTTCTTTGTATTTTGATCTACCCACACACACACATACACACACACACACACACACACACACACACACACACACACACACACACACACACACACACACACACACACACACACACACACACACACACACACACACACACACACACACACACACACATACACACACACACACACACACACACATACTGATACATTCAAATATATTCATACAAATTGGATATCCATGCATTAATTAATATTATTCATGGAATAACAAAGATATCGAAGAAGACCTTATTCATGTTGACACATGTAGAGAAGGTATGAATGAGATATTAATTCTCATTCGTACTTTTTATAGCGAAGATGTCCTTTGGTTTAACTAAGAATGAAAATAGAAATCCACTTTCACTTTCCATCTTAGCAATATTGATGATGAAGAAAATGTTTAAAATCGTTGCTGTAGTAGGCAAAGCCAAGATCACCAGTGGTAGCGCTCGGACACACCCTCACGCAATCACAAAAAACAGGGATCGACAGACTGAGGTGGATAACTATGGTTTTCCTATTACCTCCGTTTAGTGCAGATAAATCGAGTGGTAGGGTGATGAGAAAAGTTGCGGGCATATAATTACGAAGAATGTGAGTTGCACAAATTATTAATTTGTAGAAATATAATTTTTTTAGATAGGTAAATTTATTATACGCATACAAATGTTTGTATTACAGATAACCGAACAATTAATCATAATAAGCAAAGCTAATATTTGTACAGTATAAATTAACATAATCTATAATAATTGTTTTACTCCTGGTCGGCTTAAACGCGATGCATCCTCCCGACTCCCTCCCGTGTTCAGATAGACGTAGTGGTGCTGCCTGGATGAATGGTGTCACCTTGCTTCTTAGTTAAGCTTGCTTCGGAAAAAAAGCCTCTTTTCATCGGCATTCGACGCCAGAAGGGCAAGAACATCAAGAACAAAAATTGGCATAATTCTGAAGATTGGAACGTCACCTCCATTCGACAGTTTCAAGAGGCATTTGAAAAATGCTTCAAGTATTGTTGATGTTTTTGAAGCTACGTGGAATGGCAGTGTCAGGTGAACGACGCCATTCCCTGTCGAGGTGTTCTAGATCACCCTGAAGTATTCTTGGAACGTGGCTCGCAAGGAAAGCGAGGGAAGATGTTTCCATCAAAAGGTTTTTACCGAGACATTTTTTCATTGTTAGGGGAATCTTGTCTTTACTTAAACACAAGTTATGAAAAAAAAACGAAATTATTGGCACACATACAGTAACATACCTTTGTAGTTAAATATCTCTGGCTTTTGCGTTAATACAGTTACCTTGCTCCAAAGATAGATTTGACCTATAGGCAGAAAATATTGTTTCAATTTTCCTTAAAGGAAAGTACTTTTCGAGTACTTTTATTGCCACGTGTAAGGATAGCTAACTTATCTGAGCAAGATTAATAATTTGTGTGTCTTGGCCTAACAAACCATTTGAAATCGGCCAAACAAACTATTTATCTTTGTCAAAAATAAGTTTATGAATTTGTTTACGAATTTGAAGTTTTTGCCGCTTTGATATATACAGATGAATAATGTAGCATATACACTTGATAATGATAATGTTTAGCACTTTGTCTCTACGAGTTGTTGCTTCCCATTATATACGTGCCCCATCTGATGCAAAGCCAACACGATTTTCAATAGGGATATTATTTTCAGTCAGA
The DNA here is from genome assembly GCF_019202785.1 of Penaeus chinensis. Lineage (NCBI taxonomy): Eukaryota > Metazoa > Arthropoda > Malacostraca > Decapoda > Penaeidae > Penaeus > Penaeus chinensis. The sequence goes on from NC_061860.1 coordinate 13,877,769, forward strand.
TATTTCGTGAGAAGCTGGAATAATTTATTATATGCTGATCCACAACTATTACTTCTATTATCATAAATTTATGTTAGATCTAGGACCTTGGTTGTTACACTTTTCGTTTCCTTGTTGAAATAGTTACATGCTACAGCACTCATTTTGGATGTGCTTATATTAGTTATCTCAACAATAATCAAATATAATTTATTTTTTTACTTAAAGCATCTCTGAGAGCATATTTGGGAGGCATCTGCGGAAGAAAAATAACAATTAGTTTTTTATTCAGTGCACGAAAGAACATTTATGCAAAGGGAAAGCAATAATCTTGTACCCAAAAGGAAAGGAATTACGACTTAACATGATTTTATAGGAACAACAATTTCCCGTGATATTTGAATGTGCGGATTGATACCAGAAAATGTGGTGCAGTATATGTGTATAAACATGACTTTTTACATAAAAAAATATGTGATTTTATGTAATCACATCTTATATTACCTTCCTAGAACAACGATCTTTTAGTTACCTTAATTATTCTGAGATTAATCGTATCTTGTTGGAGGAAACAACACCAGTAACAAAAAAATACGAAATGCGGTAAGACGGTGACCTAAGGAGCATAGCAACCCCCTAGACAGAGAGGCCGGGACCAGCCTTGATGCCGTGTTGTGTTCGACATTTGTGGAAAACCAGAGATGAGTATTAGTTTTCGGTATATTTTTGGGCAGGATTATATAAGTGTACATGTGGAAGTAATTAAAGATATTCTTGCCAGTTCAGAAGTGTTTGTTTAGTATTATACGTAATATACATACTTGGTTTTATGCCTCAGGAGGGTTAAAAAAAATCAGTGCCCTGCATAACGCTCGCTACCATGTGTTAATTAGATATCTAATTGAGCTAAAGATTTAAGAGAAATAAAGAACGTAATTAAGACATTGTCAAGGTACAAGAGGTTCAGAAATAAGTTTAAAATTATAGCCTCCAATGAAAGCTTAAGAAGTAAGTATTAAAACACATCGAAGGATTAACGAAAGATCCCCGTGGATTTCACTACACATCTTTAGTTTAGTTTAGTCCTTTATTTACCACCCTGGCTAACTGCACAGGCGTGGGCAAGCTGTGGTACATTTAATGCATGGTCATAACATTATATAGTGTTACATTTGAATTTTAGCCTATAACATTGCTATGAGTACTTATATCAGTTTAAGGAAAGGAACAATTGCACAGTCCTTTATCCACTCATCTGCCACGCCGGCATATAGCTTGGGCGTGGGAAAGCATTAATACATTTTATATTCGGTTATGTGATACTACATTCCAAATTTAGGATACAACATAAGTATATCTTCTAGGGCATCAGATGATATGAAGTAGTTACATAGTTCTCCGTACCTCATGCTAGGTGGCCTGAAAGGCTGTATCACATGGCACTCTGAGATATAATGTACAAGTGTTCGCTTATATTCTTCATTACACAGTTTACACTTAGTTTCTTCGACATTACAAACTGTACTGACCTGCCAATACAATCTATACCCAAGCCTGATTCTTGCAGTCACAACATCACACTGTCTTGTTCTTGTTTTATATAAACCATAGATGAAGGAATCTTGCCTAAACCGGTCATAGTGCTTTATGCTACAGCTTTCAGGGCACTGAGAATTAATCAACTCAGTCAAGTCCTCTCTGAAGGAGGCTTTAATGATGTAGAAAATCCTAGAAAGAGGTATCCCAAGGTCTATGTCCACACTTTGTTTGTCACATGCTGACTTTGCTAGGCGATCAGCATGATCATGCCTAGGGATTCCAACATGCGATGGAATCCACACAAAACGTATATTATGGCCTCGTTCTTTTGCACGATACACGTTTATCCTGATGTCATTTGCAATATTTCCCGCACCTTTGTCTAGAGTGTTCAGAGCCTGGAGAGCACTCTGTGAATCGCAGAAAATGACCCCTGAGCCTTGTTTCAATAGAAATTCGGTGGCCATGAGTATTCCTGCCAACTCGGTTTGCATAGTGCTAACCCAGTCATGAACCCTCCTACAATCCTGGTGCTGCAAAATATTGTTTTTATATACAACAAAAGCGCATCCTGCTCTGCACCCAGACTGCAAGGATCCGTCAGTGTAGCATTCATATACATTGGAAAGAGTGTCTAGATGCTCATTTATACTTGCAAGTGCATACTGTTTAAGTATAGCAGGGGGGGCACTGTCTTTTTTGGGGGCAGTCGTATAATATACACTTAGGTCCGACATTTTCCACGGTGGTACAGAACGTCCATGTAGGGTCTTAGTTATGGGAATGTTCAGCTGAGCTAAGTGTTTACACGTCACTTGTAACCATGAATTTGAGTATGAATCGGTGTTGTTATTCAAAGTTAGCTCTTCTATTCTGTGTTTTAGTTGTCTTTGGAACTCTGTACAATGGAGGGGTTCTCTAATTGATTTGACACTAAATGTGGTATTTATGTATAATATTCTTTCATAAACAGAAGGCAAATTAAGTTCTGTTCTCATATTCACAATCCTTGTTGTTCTAGGGGCACCAAGAATGATCCTCATGGCTTCATTTTGGACACTTTCTAGACTAGTCAACTCTGATTCCTTGAACGATACTAGGTGCAACGCATGGTAATCTATGACCGACCTTATGTATGACAAGTAAAAGATTCTCGCAATATTGACATTAATACCATGGTCTTTGCCGACAAGTGTCTTAAGTGGTTTCAGTCGCTCCCACAGCCTTTTCTTCAGGTTTCTAATGAACTCTGAATCATTAACAATCACCCCAAGGTATTTGTATTGATGGCAGAGATCTAGCTCAACGTCATCTATATGAAACCTTGGCAGAGGGATTGTCTGTGGGTTAAGTGCCTTTGTTTTTTCAGATGAAATTATCAAGCCACACTCAGTAACCCTTGCAGAAAGTATATCTAGAATCTCTTGCATTCTCTCCTCGGATGAGGATTTAATACAAATGTCATCGGCATAGCAAATAATGGAGTCATTGCCTGCAAGTGGTATATCGCCCAGTAATCTATGCATTAGGATATTAAATAGCATGGGACTAAGTACGCCTCCCTGAGGTGTGCCGAGTTCAAATACTTTTGTATGAGTACTTTTAATGCCCCTGAAGAGAACCTGAGCCGATCGATTCGACAGATACATTTGAATCCATGTTAACAGTTTTCCCTGAATACCAAAGCTAGCTAGTTGCTCAAGGATAATTTCCCTGTTTGCAATATCAAAAGCAGATTTAAGATCAAGAAATACGGTTTGCATGCCTGGGTTTGAGTTTGTTAAGTACTCTGCAAAACAGTGCTGACTGCTACGCCCTGGGAGAAATCCATACAGTCTGGAGGATAACTTAGCATTTATGCGATACATGAGCCTGTTCAGAATTATTCTCTCAAGTACTTTGCACAGACAGGAGGTCAAGGAAATGGGTCTGTATTTATCAGTATTGGGTTTGGGTATAGGAATGATTAAGCTTTTAGTCCAGGAGCTTGGGAGGATTCCTTGTGATAGGCTGAGTCTATACAGATGTAAAAGTGGGTTGCCTGGTACCTGAGCAATGTGACGAAGGACGCTGTAAGTAATGCCGTCCTCGCCAGGGGCGGTTGCCTTACCTTTCAGAAGGGCATTGCTCAGTTCCCACTCGGTTATTTCGACAAAGTCGGAGGGGTCAATAGCAGCACATGCTATTGCTATATTGAAATTTCTATCTATTTTCGACTTGTTGAGCTGATTTTTTATCCCTTGTGGAAGTGAGTGTACTTGAGAATTTCCTGCCCACTGCTCTAGCAGCATATTAGCCTGTTCCTGTGGACTGTGGAACTGCGGTGTTGTGAGGGCTTTACCTGTCAGTCTATTAATTTTTCTCCATACGTCAGCTATAGAAGTTTGACTATTGATACTTTGCAGAAATTGTTCCCAGTATATACTACGAATCTGAGTTTTTAAATCTCTGAATTCCTTGGTGGCTTTCATAAACTGCAGAAGATTATCTGTCGTCTTATTATCTTTATAGCAATTAGCAAGCTCATGAACCCGTATATATTCCTTTGCCAGAATTGGGTCATTGATCCACCTCGGTGCATGGGAGGTCTGGGGCCTCTTTTTCTTTGAGAGTTTTCTTGAACAGACCCAAGTGTCATAGTAGTCAGTGACAACTTTGATTAGATCCTGAGAAAATTTCTCAACAGATGTTACTTCATAGGTGTTATACCAGTCATAGACCCGTGCCTTGAAGTGATGCTCCAGGCCCGGTGGGATAATTATTCGGAGCCTAGGTGATCTACTGGCTGAATTGGTGTCTACAGTATAATCTGTTCGTATTGCAAAGTGGTCACTAACTAACTCTCGCACCAGTGAAGTACAGACATTACCATGAACTAAATTTTTGCCAAATACATAGTCTAATCTGCCACCTCCCAAATGAGTCTCTGCTTCTGTGTCATATACTGTCAGTGATCTACTATTGATAAAATGTTTGAATTCTTCCCCATTACTATTACGTTGGTTGTCTCCAAAGTGTGGATGCCTTGCATTGAAGTCGCCCATACATAACGTGCTTTGGTTGTGAAAATTGGGGAGAGAACTAGCCAGAAATTTGGAGTATCTGGCATATACATTATACAGTGAAAAATAGCCAGTGGCAGTCTGAATTTTTAAATGATGAAATTGAACATCAGTGTTCTCGGATTTTTTAACAAATTTATGTGGCAGTGCTACCTTCACATATGTCAACAATCCAGTCATGGCTGTATTCACATATGAATAGTATCCCTGAATTGCAGGTGCTATTTTCATCTTAGCAGCAGCAGCAAAAGGTTCTTGCACGCAAATAACATCAGTATTATATTTACGGATATAAAACTCTAGGTCATTCAGCCTAGGCTTTATACTACGCATATTCCATGATATAAATTTGATTGTCCGTTTATCCATAAGTGAGTAGTGTTCTATTAGGCAATCTGTACCTCATGCTGTTATATCCTCTAATATTACAAATTATAGATTCACATAAACATATAGCTTTATGATTGTGGATTTCATTACAGATGGTAGTCTTAAACATAAAAGTACTTTTAACCATTTCAAACATTTGATCTTAGCTTTGTTCCACTTCTCAGCACAGTCCCTCCGGTTGCTGTGCTAGGTGCACCTGGGGGGCTGGTTGCGTCACTGGACCCGATGTCACAGGGATCCTGATATTGTTCGTGGCGGCTGTCAGCGCTGACACGCCCACTCTGGTTATCAGCACTGGCGGTCTGACATCGGTTCTCCTCGTTCGTTTGTTTAGCACTAATGGTAACACGAGTATCACGGCACTGACAATCACTTTTATTTTTTTCCATTTCATTAATTAAGCAAGTGTTTTGTTCTTTCAGAACTTTTATTTCTTTTAAAAGTTCAAGCACTTTTATGTCGCCTTGGTCAGCTGGCGTGACGTCACTTCTGTCACATGGTTGTGCGGGGGATTCCCCCGCCTGGCCTGCGGTCATCCCTGCCTGAGGGTGAGGGACGGCTGCCTCGGCTGGCTCCCGGGGAGGGAGGGGGGGCGTGGTCTTTAATTCAGAGAGTAAGGCAGCTTTGACGCCCGAGTCACCCTCTGTGAGGATCAACATCATCTTGTTCACCTTCTCCGCCAGTTGCGCAAACATTTCGCGTAGTTCGGCGACCTCTGCACCCCCACTCGCCGGCAGCCGCGGGAAATCTCTGCGGTTGGTGACGTCACACAGGGCACGGGCAGGCGCTTCCCCGGCACCCTGTCCGCTGGTTGGGTTGGGAGGGTCGCGCTGGTCACTCGCGGTCGGTGCTGGGACCACAGGGGGTGGGGGGGGAGGGGCCAGGGCAGGGAGGCCCTTGCACCCCCAGTGCCAGGCATTCACACCTGTCATCCCACACCTGAAGCAGGATGGGACAAAAGCTGGTGCTTCTGCATTACTCTCTTCTGCTGTACTGCGAGGACACTCCTTGGCAGTATGTTGTTCTCCACATTCTGCGCAGCGCGCCTTGCCCTTGCAGTATTTAGCTACATGGCCACTTTCCATGCAGTTATAACAGATGACGGAGGATGCCCTCCACGGCCTCACGTGGCTGGCGGGTATGTACTTCCCAAAGAATCTGCATTGAAAAGGTGTATGGGACTTCCGTAGATT
>NC_061860.1:13886431-13888931 GCF_019202785.1 Penaeus chinensis
TTCAAAGAGCAATCGGCGTCGAATACCTTGTGGGATTAAAATGTTAATATATGTAAAACGTTGAAAATCTATCAATAAATGTTTCTCATAAAAATAGATAACATAATTTTCTTAAAAAATAAAGTATAAATATTATATTATGAAAATACAGATCATGCACAATCATTTTTTGTTTGAAATATTGGTCTCCCATTGGAGCTAATACGGCTTTCTACGCCACAATCATCCTTCAATACAATTCTCAGTGTACATGGGGGAGACAAGTACATAAGTCTTTGGTCTGAGAGTGTTGCACATCTTTTCACTACATATGCGATCGTTAATAGATCATGGCATCCCTCACAACGTGCCTCCATCATCGCCCCATGTGTCACCGATTTTCAGTCTTTTTACAACAACATCTACTTGGTTGGGATGAACGCTGGTCAACCGGCTGCCTAAGGTCATCTGTCTCGCAAAATTTCGTAGACGGTCTAACGCTGGTCTAACCTTTAGGGGAAGGCAAATAGTGGCTTGGTCTGTTTAACAAAATCACTTAATGATTTACAAAATAGCGGTTTCGATGGACTTTTGTGTGACTAAGTTAAAACATCAAGTAAAGCATTTATTTATCATAATCGATGTAGCTGCGAGGGTCATGCAATTAGACAATGTTATAACTGAAAATAACTGTCATGATTTACTCAGAATAACTTCGTCCGACAACCCAAAGTATCAGCAAAAATTAGGTCATAGGGAAATTGCAGATAATATAGTTTAGAAGGGAGTTAAAAGTTATCTGACGTTTGCATAAGATGAAATAACCACACGGTAAATTATATTGCTCAAAAGAAAATAGCCTTTCCCTTATAACAAATTACATAATTGGATAAACTTATTGGATAGAACAAAGATGATAATATTGATGAATTTGAGATAATGTGTGAATCTGATCAAATCAGGTTTCATAGTTTCTTCCTATGAGATTCTAATCTATAGATGGGTTGTTTGTGGCTGCAGTATATTCCACTAGGGGTGGGTGGTCTAGAAACACTTTTGAGGAAGAAGGGCACAGTGTATCAAATTTGCTACTTTTGTGTGTATCAAGTATGTCTGGTACAACATTTGCAAAAAAGGGCAAAATTTGGTAGTACACGAGATCAAAGAGGTCCACAAGCTTCGCAAATCTATCAACAGCAGTGTGAAGGCTATTCCTAGTAATTTCTTGAAAAAAAAGTATTAAAGATAGACCAAAATAAAACCTTGAAGAACTCGACATATCTTTGAGCTTATATGTAACCGTGTCTGAGCAAATGTTGAAACGTTTCCTGCCATATGGGATGTTTGAAAAAGTGGAATTGCTGGAGGCCATAGATCCTGCAAAAGAGCGTTAGGTGACACCTAAGTCTACCATAGGCTACCCTTGGCTTTTAAGTTCCCATAAATGTCGGATCTCATGTTAAAATTGGCAACCGTCTGCTGAGTTAGTTAAGAAAATGACCAGCAACAAGTGGACTGCAACCGAGAAAAGAAAAACAATAATCTACCCTTATAAGTTTAATAAGGTGAATATGGTTTACTTAATTTGGTACGCTTTGTTCTCATTTGATACTGGTATGATTAATAAAAGTGAAATGGCAACATTGGGATGGTAAATCTGTCATTTTTCTCGTAAACGAGGCGACGAAAGGTAACATAGCTGGTGTAATTCAGCATTTCGGAGAGATATGTGCATTGTAGTATGCTTCCTTTAGCCATTAGATCTGACTCTTGATTTCTAGATTGTGCTGATATGATTAACAGCTTAATGCAGTGCCAATTTACTGCCAGTTGAGGGAAGATTATTCAGACTGCCTAAGATTAAGATGAAGTACACACTGTCCGATGGGGAACTATGCTGTACAGCTGGGATAGATGAGAAGAATAAGTCTGTGAAGATCTAAATATTTGTTTGATAACGATAGGCCAGAGCCTGATCTGATCTTGTGGTACACAGTTTGAAGCCTGGAACTGAGGTTCTTCTGGTGTATACGAAATATCAGCGTACAATTACTACAACAGCCCTTTCACTATACCAACTCTGAAGAAAGGATATCTGGATGGTCATAACAAACTGAAAAGAGGATAGGTATTGACGTGAGAAGCATTGTAAAGACACCCTGGGCATATGCTATATAAACAGATTCCTTGTGTGATTATTAATACAACAGTGCATTCCCTTTAGCAAATGCCCACTAAGTCGTAATACTGTAATTTCCTAATTGGCGAATTGTTTATTGGCGATGGAGATCGAGACGTTAAACTACGGTACTGACCATTCATCATGACTCATCTTAATTCTTAGTTCATCATCATCATCATCATCATCATCATCATCATCATCATCATCATCATCATTCTGGTTATGATTATTGTCTTTAGTATCATCATCGCCGTCATTATTAATATTATTGTTATGATTTACTATTATTTTTATTATAATGTTATTATTATCATTACTGTTGTTATAATTATCATCTTC